>NW_022758691.1:345310-381693 GCF_011630105.1 Anneissia japonica
AAACAAATCAATCAATAACACAGGAAAAATGAAAATAGAACGGTTGGCGATTATTATACATTCTTTTGTTCTTCTTACATATCGGATGTGATCAAATTGTACTATGTAATGCTACTCTTCAGCTGTATATTTACTTAAGTGAAAGCGCCACAATAAATTGGAGTGCAATTGTTACCAACTAGAAGAGTGTAATTAATATTGCTTGATCAATCAATGACACGTTTTGCTTAATTCTTTGTCGGTGAATATTATCGTATCGTCTTCAAGATTGTTGAATACCCTTTATATTAAATAACTAAAATTTTAATTGCAGTCTTAATGGTAAATTAATTATTACATTAGCATTTACATTTGCAAGTATAATGCTACTCTAAATGGACCTTGTCTTCTGAGCCACGCCTCTTGGATTTTCTTGCTAAAGTCCTACAAAATAACGTGTTAAAACATACGCGAGCACGTGGCGCGTTTGTGGGACAACACACGTGTTTCTTGGACACGCGCGTACTCATGGTCAGATGTTCAATACAGTTTTCCATGTCTCTTCACATTCAAAGAGCAGTCATACAGTGAAAATAATCTTATGGAACTACAGATTCATCAAAAGATGAATTTAACATACTTCATTATTTCCAACTGTTCTTGCCTATTGAATAACGGAGTGATTGCTACCAACTAGGAGAGTGTCAATACAATCAATCAATGACACGTTGTGTTTAATTCCAACTTAGAAATATCGTCTTCGATGTGGTTGCTTTACCTTTATATAAACTCACATTTAGCTTAATGGTTGTTAAATTATTGCACGTATGAGTAATGTTTTTTAAATTCATGATTTTTCTGATCATGTTAAATTCATAAAGTAGTCATACAATAAAAACTTCAGTTAAATGTATAATTCGTTAGTTAATCAGAAATCACATTAAAAGATAATTTTAACATGTATGATATATTTGACACATTCCTTACCGATTGAACCGGAATTTATTCATGATATATCCTGCATAAATACGAATGTTGAATTCAATGAATTCTATTATCGCCTTATCTTCATTATATAACCTTTCTTTTGGCTGTGTTACCTTTATGTCGAGATGGGTTGTACTTTTGTATATGGATGTGTGGCTCAACTTCTCCTGTAGTTATAGCAGCATTTGCAGTTATGGTTTTCAATCTCTTGTTGAGAGATACAGTACACAATATGCACATCGTTGTCAGATATCAATAGCAAAGCAAAAACCATTGTTAAACAAAAAAAAAACACACATTAGTGTTAGTGTGGTCAAATAATAAAGTGGGTATGTTTGATAATGGATTCGAAAACACTGAATGAGATCTATTTGTTAGAGCATCACTAGAAAAGTAGTTGTAATATCTCACTTAATATAATACCTTAATTTCCCAAAGACATTTTGAATACATAATTTACAATTTTTTAACGACTAAACAGGTATTTAGTTTCTACACAATGTTCACATCTTTATCTTTATGTTTAAATTTACATTAACTTTAGACTCTTCAGGCACAGATATGCCAGCTTGCATTTTGATTTGTATTGCCTTATATAATTACTAAGTTTTAGTCTATAGGTAGGCATAGTCTATAGTTTCTGAATGTTTTTTTTCTGCACACTATCAGACTTCTTTGCCTAGAGCCATCGGTCGTAAAGCTTTAAGTGATTCTAATCCATAATTACTTCTAAGAATATTTTAGTGAGTGGATAACAACATAAAACCTTATATTCATTAAGTGCATTGTCGGTGGTGGCTGTTCATACTTGAAATCGTTTCTTCTTGCTGTCTAAAGGGAGGGGGCAAGGGAAAGACTTTCACAGATTGATGGTCTAGAACACCTTAGCTTTGGTTTGGGCTGAGGTAAGAAAATCTCTGATTATGGCACCTCTAGATGGCCGGAAATGGCACTCTCAGACTTAAATTTGAATACATTATAATTTTTTTTCTATTCAAAAAATATATTTTGAAAAACTTAAAGCTCCTGTATTCAAACCTCGACCCTGCCAGCGGGCCAACTCCAGTCCGCCAAAGAATTTGATCCGGAAGGGGCAAATTGCTAAAAATAAATCATTTTCCGGCCGATTTTTAGAAAAAGTTTTTATGTTTATAGAAACACCACCTAGGCACCCGTACTCTAGCGTTGTTTGCAAAAGTGTGGCTTTTTCTGAGTATAACTCACTGTATTTAGTGGGTATGGTTAAAATAGGGAGGGAAGATTAATGAAGGGGGGGGGTGGGGGTAATGGATTAAATGTGCCGCTGTTACAGTATGTTGCGATGTCTAACCAACCATTTGCGGCACCAGCAAGGTCGGGCGCATGTTATTCTGTTGAAAACACTGCTTTGAAAACTTATTTTTGAGTCTGATAGTGCATTTTCAGGAATGTACTCTGTTAAGAATTTGCTCACCTCAGCCCCTAACTATGGTGAGTGGATATTTTAGTGGTGGGAACATTCTAGTGGCAGGGTAGGGGGTTTTCTTTGTCAAATTCTAAAATTAAATGGAGAAGTAAAGAAAATTATATTCAAATATAAGTCTGAGCGTACCATTTCCGACCATATAGAGTTATTATAATCATAAATTGTCTTACCTCAGCCCCAACTATGGTGGGACTGACGTGGTATTTTCCCTATCTGTAGAAGTTCTCCCCTGGCCCCTTCTATTTCGAGTCCATCGCTATAAGAGAAGATGGGTGGTGCTGATATAGGAAAAAACGGAAGTACACAATTTATGTCGGCCAGCCCCTGGTCTCAACAGATTGGAACTGGCCACCAGTTTCAAATGGTTGAATACCCGGGACTTAGGGGAAGGACCTCCTTGAATTCGCAACTGGGGTTTTTTTTAACTACTGTAGGTAGTCGGGTTATGTATTTTATTATGCTTTTGAGTTTTTTTGCATGGATTTGTTTAATTAATTGCTTTTAGACTTTGAAAATAATTGTTTGTATGGGACATTTGAACATAATATGGACTTTGTGCATTATGAAACATTATCATTATTGTAGTCTAGGGTCATCTTCAAGTGTTACCAATGCTTGAAAATGCTTATAGATATTAGGAGGAACTTACTTTATGGTTTGACTTTGTGTTTGACTTTGTGTTCTCCTAAAAGTATTTTGCAAATAGGCATGCCATCAGCTTCCATCTAGAACTGCTGTTAACCAAACATTTTATAAAGAAATATGACAGGGAAGAACAGCGAAACGTGAATCATTGAAAAAACAAAATTAATACTAGTTTGTTTTAAGATTAATCCAAAATAAAATCAAGAAGCTGCAATACCATATTTAATAGCTAATCAATGTGTATCTACAGTTCATAAAGAGATTATTGGTTAATTCATCATTAATTAAATTACAATCACCACCTTGCAATAAAGAGATGAAATATTGATTTTTGACAAAGGTATATATGACAGAAAAAAAATCACCCTCATTAATACTAATGAATCAGCTCGTGTCAGCAATTTCCAACACTTCAGTAACGTTACATAGTTTATAGAAGCCAGTTAATTGTAGCTACATCATTGCTTCAAGTGGATTTAGGCAGGTTGTTCAGGTATTTGTTGGGTAAGATTAGAACACTCTTACTCAAAAATGGGTCGCTTATCTTCGATCACCAAGGTCTAGTACAGCCAGGTGTATCAATATTAAATGGCAACTCAGTAGAACTTCAAATTTGATTGATCTGCCAGATCGATTACAATCTTCTAATAAACTTAAGGTTAGATCAAAATATCTCTGTCACACGTTAGGAGAAAGGTACGAGGTGGGAGGAGGTAGGAAACACAGCCGATAAAAAGTAAGCTTAGGCGGCGTGTCAAGGCAGGTGTTGATATCTTGTATGTCGATCAGTCGCATTCTACTAACAATATCTCTATAACGCAATGCATCTTTCTTGGACATTATGTGCCCACGGCAATGGCAAAATGTAAAAATCAGAAGTCAAAACTGAGTGATTAATTTTATACATTGTTTTTGTTTGTTTCTTCTGTTCATGGAATAGGCTGGTGTCTAGATGCCATCATCTTTTGAGCATCTGTGAGTAATGATCTTGCGAAACACTGCTTGTCTCTTTTTTCTTGTTTTTGTTTTTTTGTTTTGTTTTGTTGTTTATATAACATAAATGCATAGAGCCCATGTATTATGCGTTATGCAAATTCCAAACCATTACCATTACCATAATACATACAGTTTTGCAGAAAATTAGAACTAGCTTTGAGATGGGCTTTATGATGATATTTGTCGGTCAAATAAAGTACAAAACCATGCGCTCGAGCGCATGTACTGTAAACAAAGCCCAAAGATAGCGAAGGCTCTTTGGATTAAGATAATTATTTCTAATTGTTTCATTTCACATGTTGAGAGCTGCAATCATCAAATGACAGTTCTGGTGCTTGCCATGAGCCAAAAAAAAAGTCAATATAAAAGTATAATATTTCCACAGTTATTGATGGTGACATTGTTAAGTATTTAAAGTCAACACTTGATTAATGTTGTGAACTTCGATCCTCTCCTTTTACCAGACTTCATAATTTCACCACTTCCACAACGGTTATCTGTTTAGAGAGTAATTACCTTGTTAATTCGTGATTGTCCATAGCGGTGTCTTTTGTAAATCCGTGACGTGTTGAAGGACGTGTACGTGCGCTTCAGTTCTAAAGAAATTGGGTTTGGATTCGGCGATCTTAAATATCAAAGTTTCGAATATATCTAATTAAATTGGAGCTACAGTATAGCTTGACAAATTGGTCGATTCGTCTCATTTATTTAATTTTATCAATTTAATTGAAAAGAAAAGGCATATTAACAAATATTTTAAAAAAAGGCGTATTAAATCAGTACAAAAAATTAAAGACAAACAGGTCAGGGAAACCTAAGGTAACAAAATCACTATGTCAGAAAGTAATTAATTCAACATGTACATCTATTTTCCAAGTCAGTCCATTTCAAATACTCGAATACCTAGGACCTTGTCATATTGCGAAACCTGGTAGTAGAAGAGATAGAGAAACAAATTGCTAAATAGCTAAGCCTATAAAAAAGACCGTCATTTAGATAATTTAAACTCAATTTCCATTAATTGCTTTGTAACAATGATTGTAGATGGAGCCTAAAATGCAAGAAGCTTCGTAAAATACTGTTATTGGTTCACTTACTGTACACTGATTAGGCCTAGCTTTTACGTCATTAGCATTAAAATTTCTTCTCAAGCTAAAACGAAATTTCCAGAAGTAGTCCATTCTATACACGCTCGACATTAAGACTAAAGATAGACTGATTGATAGAAAAGGTGTATTAGTAATGACATGGGTGACTAAATGTCAGGAGAGTGTGTGTGGCAGTTTAGTAGACGGTTAATGCATGTTACGGTAGAAGGCACTAGGCCTACTGCTGCTAATGCTGTTAATTTATTCATGCATTATTCATTTCAAAGATCTTTATTGATATTCACCTATTATTTACTTACATGTTTTGGTTAAACATTACTTAATTGTCACTATTTACCTATATAAAATGCATTAAATTCCCTCTTAAGACAATTCAATTTTTTCTATTGATGACCAGGTGTGGGGGTCTCTACAAAGGGATAGTAGTGTACGCCAATTTTAAATTATAAGCCAATATTTTACTTTATAAAGTAAGTAAATCAAATATTCAAATTAAATTCTTGAAGTTGATTAACTTAACACAGCCGATAAATATTTAGGAAATCCTGACGTGATGATGCACTGAATGCTCGATGTGTTTGATAAGTAGTGACAAAGCCCAAATAGGCCAATAACTTACTGTATAAATTAACTCAAATATTCAATTTCAATTTCTTCAAGTAGAATTACTCAATACATCCGATAAATATTTAGCAAATCAGGACGTGTACATGATGTTCTGAATGTTTAATATGTTTAATACTTAGTCCAGGAACTCAGCCTTGGGGGATCGCAGAGGGAGGCGATTATACCACCTCTTTGTGTTGTATATAGGCCTAAATGTTGTAAGGAATTCTATTGTTTCAAATTCATAATAGCTATTCCCAACAAATTTAGACAGTTATCTGTTTTATTTTAAATAATCTATATAAAACGATTAAAAAAAAGAAATAATGCAAACAAAAAAGGAAGAGAAACGAGAGCCACGATCTCAGAGCGCGCACCATTGTGTAAGCATCAAACCATAAAAGAGCGTCAATCATAACGCAGAGTGCGTATGTCAAAACGAATCATCGCCAGCATGTAATGTTTGTTACAAGTGCACTTAACCCATTATGGGGAATGTTGCCATCGATTCCCAACGTTGATTGTGACAGACATAACGCGAAATCAATTTTGATCGCGCCTAATCTTGTGCACTGATCATTCCATTGCGTTGCTTGATGGAAGTTAATGGGTTGGTGACCGACTGAGCCATGACGTACATGAGTGAAGTTTCTGGTGCCACAAATGAATACGGTATAACTCTACGATTTTCTTAAGGATCTAAAATGTAGGCATTATATAATAATATAGAAAATCCACGTGTGTTTCAGTACAGAAAAATCCAATTCAATTCAATCTTTATTGTCAAACGCAGTAAAATATACGGTTTGAAATTCCGTTTTGTTCACAGATTAAAATAAAAACGTATTGATATAATCACTACTAAAACACACAACACATACATCACATCATAAAATGTTAAGTATGAAGGTTAAGGTTGAAATTTTAGCTAAAATAGAGGTCTCAGCAATTTCAAGCAATAATACATAAAAGTATGTGTATAAAATGAATTAAAAATGTATAGTGTTTCTATTATCTTTTCAAAATTGCATTAGATTGCCTCATAGCACTTGCCTCATAGCACTTCTTATTCTGTTTGTCTTCCACCTAAGAAAAATCAAACGACCATCATTTTTTGCTAAATGAAAAGGGCTTATAACGAGGGTGAATGTTATCTGACATAAATACTTGCATTTTATATGGCATTGTGTGTGAATAAATCATCTACATTCTTGCTCTTTTTGTTATTCCTGCAGCTGTCTTACTAATTCTTGTACTATTTATCAAGGTTGTTAAACCAAACTATTGCACTAATGCTTAAAACTGATAAAATTACAAATTCCTAAAACTTCACCATGATTATATTGCAAACATGGAATTAAATTAATGTAAAATTAAATAAAGAGAACATGGATATAATACTCCGATATATCATTAGGTCTTTATCATTGTACATGAAAAAAAAAACACCAAATGGACACACAGTGTCTGATATAATGGAAGGAGTTAAGTGATTGGGAATAGACAATGTGGTGTTTAAAGAGACTGTAATTAAGTAATTAGGACGGCTAAAAGATGTAAACTTGATGAATAAAACGAGCATTTCTTAACACTATGATGGTGAGTAAAGTGAAAATTACAGACATTCTCGTATGCAAATTGAGTAGGGCTGGTGTATAAACAGACATCATGATAACACTGTAATTAGGTCTGAAACTGAACTGATTATGAAATTCTAAAAAGTGTATATAAAAACAACAGAAGCATAAATTAAGAAGTATTCTTAAATATAAATTATAATCATAGATATAATATATAGCATAGTCTAAGCATAGTCTAAAATTAAAATTAATAAACGTAAGTGAAATCAACAGTAAGTAATATGATACAGCATAACCTAAAATAATATCATAATTTGTATCTGGTGAGATTATCAAAAGTAGTAAACATAGTAAAATAAAAACATGATATCTTAACTGGTAGACCTATTCGTTGAAAATATAACGTAGGTCAAGTCAAAGATCACACAGGTTATGATAATCAAAAATAATAAGCATAGTACAATATTTACATGATATAACAATGCCCAATAACGTATAAGAGGTAAATAAATAGTAAAAATTTGATAAGAGATATTAAAATCTATAGTCATAGCAAAAAAAAATATTGCCAGTATATGAAAAAGAGGAAATAAACACCTCAATAAAAACAAGGGTAAGATAAAATAATAATGATATAATAATACAAAAATTAAAAAATGGTAAGAAAATGTGAAAAAGGTGGAGGGTATGGGATTAGTGGTGAAGGCGTATTTACTAATGATGCCAATTTTGTCTTGGCTTTCACTTTTATTATATATTTTTTTTCATTATTATATATTATTACTTGTTACGTATCTGATTTGTAGACTCGTCGTGTTTGTATTGAAGTGTGTATTACCTTTTTGTATACTGGCATTACCTTGTTTTGCTATGACTATAGACTTTGTTACCAATTTTACTTTTAATTTACTTTTTTCATACGTTATGCTGCATTGTAGTCCATTTATTACTGTTGATTACTACATACCTATATGATTCTATAGCTGGACCTGCTTTTTTTTTAAATGCATTTCAATAACCCTATCATGTGTTTAATTTACCATGCTTAAAACTTGTTTTGTATAACTATTATCAAAACCTTGCTGTTATGCTGTTATTAAGTACCGTACTTTTAGTAAATGCCGAGCGCCACCTAAAGAATATACAGTACTGGGCGTAGTAAACCAAGTATAGTTCGCTTTAATATTAAAAGGGAAAATTTAATCAGGCTTATATACAGAATATTATAAGTGGAAATGTAGGTATTGCTATTAGTAAGTTGAATCGATTTCAATTGTTAATACTAAATTTAACTAAAGAATGCTTCAGTGAATCCGATTCCTTTGCCATACTATAATTCAGGACAAACATCTGCTTGCATGTGTAAATCAAAAGGTATAAAAATGTACCAATCTATATATGAACATGGAGAGAATATTATTTCTCCAGGATATGACACACATAAGAGTGTTTATCTGATACCAAACCGATATGCTTAATAAGTATTATATCAGTATTTATATAGATGTGGCCTAATTGTTCTCGTGAATTAAAACAGATTTAGAAATGAAAAGAACTAATCGTAATAGCAGAACGTAAAATCGTACTGCAGTCGTTCTCAAATCAAATAATGTAATTAATATACAGTGCACCCTCTAATTCGAAACTCCTGTAATTCCGAGACCACTCTAATTCGAGACCACCTTTTCAAAGAACTAAATAACAATCGACAATCTTTTAGCACAAAGCTACACCTTAATGTGGAGACTGAACCACAAGACCACCCCAAATTTTTCAAGTCCCAAAGTGGCCGCAAATTGGAAGGAGAGACGGGCACTCCAGCTTGTCAGCACAGAGCTTGCGGTTTTGACCTTTACCTTTTTACCTTAAGCAAAACAACTTTTATTTCTGATTTTGTGAATTACTTATGCTTACTCAGAATGTGTTGGAGACTGCCACAATCAAAGCAGCACAATGTGATTTGGCTTTACTATCTGTTGCTTACATTTTCTTGTGACATCTGGGCACGAACATCAGCATCTCACTAAGTTAGTCGCTTCAGGCTATATACCCTGCATATAATGTTTCATAGATATCGTGTATCATCTTTGAAAATCATAAACAACCCAAATACTTTAGTGGTTTTCAGTAAACCTAGATCAATCAAGATATATAATATTAAATGCCAATTTCAAAAGTCTGGTTTCAGATAATACAAAAATTGGCATTGAGTGAACAGTCACAAAGCGCATATAATATATATTTTTTTTATTATTGAAAGTAATACATATGATATATTCAACAACTGTTTTGAAAGTTCGAAGGGTTTTAAATGTGTATATATTTTTTTAATGCAGAGGTGATAAGGAAAATATAATAATAAAAAGGATAATAATAATAATAATAATAATAATAATAATAATAATAATAATAATATAATATAATAATTTTTTTTTTCCAAATGAGACTATAATCTACTTGAATCTTCTCTTACGTATATTTGTAAACAAAATGTCGAATCTTTAAGATGATGTGTAGTTAGCTCTAAAATTTGTTTTATTTTTTTTTAGAAAAGAAATGAGATCGATGATCGAAATCACCAAACCATGAAACGACAGAACACGGGAGCCCATGACAATATATTAACTACCATAAAACTAAAAGAATGGTGTATTAAAATGCAATTATCAGGGTGTTAAAGGAATTCATAATGTAAGTGATTGTTTCGCTGTTTTTATTTTGACTGTAGGTATATGCTTTAAATTGACGGAAGACTTTTCTAATGGATAATAGCCCATTTCAATCTCTATCACCGATTTCAAATCTATTGTATGACGAAACTCTTTTATAATTTTGTATTTTAGAATTTTTATTAATTGCCATCTAATCTTTTCACTTTTGGTAAACCTTCCATGAGTAAGATAGTCTATCACCGATTTCAAATATAGCGTACTATGACGAAACACTCTTATGTATACGAACGAATGTATAAATATATACACTTTCTAGCTTTATAATATAGATAAGTGATATCGTGAGTTTATGCTACAAATAAACCCCTGAGATCTAAATAACCGAAATTAAACAGACTGATACAACATTTACTGTTCTTTACAAAGGCTTATATGGATGATTTTTCTCTCTAGTTTTCAGATAACATCTACCGAAAAGAGTGCCTGATATTCCGATCTACCTTATCCACCAGAGCAATGAAACTATACAACGACGGGAGTAAAAATATGGAATTCCTTGATGCATTTACATTAGCAAGAAACTCAACAGGACTCATCGTTTTTCGTCAAATCCATAATTTTGACCATCATAACGGGAAATGAAGAACTAAACATGTTCTACGACTTTGGATTATTAACAATAATGAACTATGTGTTCCTACTTTGTTGCAATTGTGATTCATGAGAATACGTTATATCTAACCGAAGATAAATTTTAAGCTCTGTCTATACTGTTAATTTTTATGCGGCAAATACCTGTGATTATGCTCATATATGGATGTTATATTACATCAGATGCCCAAATGTGCGAATAACATTGTCACAGAATACTTCATAGTGTGGTCAAAAATTAAACAACTGATTTCCCTTTTACATATATTTAAATACATTATTCAGAAAAATGTTTAAATGACGTAAATAAGTTATATGCCATAAGACATGCTCCAACATCTTAGTGTAATTATTTTAATATCAAGTTAGTGTTATGACGTATACTCAGTTACTTTGCAGGAACACATAATCTCCACACTCGACTTAAATGTCCTAAGATGGTTATCGACGTACAACATTTACCTTAAAGGTGTGCGGAAATATACGTCGCCTTTGAGTCTAGTGATATCAACCGTCCTTTACAGCAATTAACTGAAGTATGTTTACATAATATTCCACTTCCATAAATTCCAGTTAAATGTAAAATAGAGGGAAAATGAGGCAATTTATTTGTAGTTAAGGATATCGGAAACAATTTCACAATTTATATATTATATTATATATTTTTAAGTTTGGTAAAGGGTTTATTTGTATAATAGTTATGAATTATTTACTTAATAGATTTAGTCTGAATTCTGTTGATAAGAAACAAACAAATGAGAAGATCTAAGAATAAATAAAAAATAGGTACAGTAATGAAACAAAGACATGTGTCTCTATATCGATATATAAAATTACACGCCTTATGCACAACCCCCCCCCCCCGCAACCTTTTTACACTTTGAATTTAAACAATACTTTTACTATGCAGACCAATGTATCACAAGCCGTTGAAGGCTGAAGTTTAAAACAAAAATTCTACTACTGACCATGTCTGTTGACTAAGCGTATTTATCATGCTCAAACCCTATGCTAGTAACTGACCAGGGCACCTATTTTTGAAACCTACCGTATCGAAACAATGACTTAAAAGCCTAGAGCAGCACTTACGGTGGGTCGTTCACCTCTGTATGTTGCCCAAAGAGGGGCTTACCATAGGCCAAAGGATAACAGAATTTCTTTCAATTTTCTAAGCGGTCTCGTTCATTCACTTCTCCACAAAATTAACCAAGCAATCTCTAAGAATCATAACCTATAGCCAACACAAATATTTCATGATTACAGTAACATTAATGATAAGACCGATCAAACTTAATACAAAGATAAAAAAAACAATGCAACGATAATCGCGCAACTAATTCCTAATAGGCTTTTAACCCGCTTTGTGGTATATGATCAAGATATTATTAGAAGGTCAATGTTGTTTTTTTTGGTTTTTTTTAAAACTAAAAGCACATCCATGGAAGTTGTTCTTTAACTTTGGTAAAGAATCGCTTTGGAGTAATATTACAATTTATATTTTTTTTTAAACGGTACAGAAAGTGAAAAATAAGTTGTCCGAACGGGGATTTGATGCTTGGTAACCGTAATGTTGCAAGTCTAATAACTCGTTGGAAAATGAGTACGGTAGTCACTTAACTAGCGTAGCTATCAATAAAAAATACTAAGTAACTAACTATCTGCAACAAAGAGGAAAACCGGATATATATAATATTTAATAATGATTATATTTATATTTCTTGGATGTAACACCAATGAAAGGGCGCTGTTGTTTGAATTATGAACTGAATTAAATGCTTTCAAAACATTTGACCATTATTGTGCTATTGTTTTATTGTGTTGTTTTAAATATCTTAATCGTCAAATAAATGAATACCGGTATAAATCAAGATAGCTGCCAACACTGTTAAATTATATATAAATCATTGAAGAAAGTTAAATGCAGTGTTGGAATATAAAGGACATGATAGTACATCGTGTAGCATAGCTCTCAACGAATAAATAAATAAATAAATTGTTTAATGCAATGTCTCTGACGGGATTCGAACCTGCGACCTCTCACTGTCACTGTCAGATACACTCTATTACATCAAGATAGCCGTTAGCACTGTTAAATTATATATAAATCATCAAAGATATATATTTATCGGTTGTCTCTCTCCACCCAGGAGTACAAGTGGGTAAAACACAGCCAGCGCTGAATACAGCTGCAACATTGTGGAATTCCCCCACGGGGCTTGAGTGTGTGTTCCATATGTGCTTGATCCAGTGATCCGGGGGGTAATAATGTAAGTGCATAGAGGTCCCTACAATATGCGCTATATAAGTCAACAATTATTATTATTATTATTATTATTATTATTATTATTATTATTATTATTATTATTATTATTACTATTATTATTATTATTATTATTAAATAAATATATCCTTGGTTCTAAATTAGCTCCTTAAAGGGGACAAATTATTTTGAGAGTATACCTTTTTGGCACTTCCAAATTCTACTTTATGTATAACTACAATACAACCTGTATGTGTGGTGGTTGAGTAAGATAAAAGTAGTATAACAGTCGATCTCTACTTGCATCTTCAGTTGAAAATATGACATCAGCGTTTTGGTGATTAGCGGCAGAACAAGGTTAACACCAGGTATATATAGGCCTAGATCTACACAATGTTTGGATTTGATTTTTTAGACTAACTACCCAAATTACAATCTTCTATTTATAAACAGTTTGATTTAGGTGCTCAATTCCATCATATTTTAAGCAGGATACAAATATACAGACTGGGAACATGACCAATGCACTGGAACAGCCCTTTGGAGGACGAGAAATGTGCATCGACATTGTTGGAGACCAGTAGCATACGCCTTCTGACAGTAGTTCTTACTAGAGCAGTCCAAAATCTGACTCATAGATGGATAGTTTATATTTGTGTTCAGCGGTAGACTTACTCTTATCTTCATGTCTGGTTTTGTGTGAGCCCCAGTTTTAGAATGGTTATAATTTTCAACTTGGAAAATACTGAAAAAAATTAAATCAGCTGAGTTCATCACCCCAAACATTTATTATGTCATATTGGTTGTGATGATATTTGGTTATCACAGAGTAACGAAGACAAACTGAGCTTGCTTTACATTTATCTGATATTGAACATCAGAAATTTAATTTAGAAAATATGACTTCATCAAGAATGAATTATTATGTCGAATTCAAAAGTAGTATTTTATGTTCAGCTTTTTCATGTTGATGATTTTACAAAAAGTAAACTCTTTACTAAGTTGCGTCTTGATATATTATAGGTCTTGAAATTGAAAAAGGGCGGTGGAGGAAAACTAAGAGAGAAAAAAGACTTTGTAATTTATGTTTGTTAAACCAAATTATAGACGAATTTCATTTTGTTCTTATTTTTCCCTATTATAACGATTGAATAAAACGTTTTATTCCAAAATATTTTCATTTTTATCCTAATGATTATAGGTTTGCTATGTTGATGTAATCTGAAAATGAAACTATGATCTTAAAATTAGTTATATATAATATATATATATATATATATATAAATATATATATACATATATATATATTTGCTTACAATAGACGGAAACATGATATTAGTTGTCAATAAGTTTAAACGGTTCAATTGTTTTATTCTTGTATTAATTTTGGGCCAAGTCCTATGTTTATTTGAGATAAAATCCCCATTTTGGGACAGAGAGAAGCGAAGAGGCTTATTGATTTATAGATCGAAACTTATTATTCAATTTGAGGTAATTTGAATTTTTGTAGCAAATTTTGAATTCAATGTCGATGTTCTTCAAGCAAATAATTTGAAATTATTTTTAAAGGGATTTGGTTCAGAATGATGAAACAACCAAGAAAACGTTCGCAGACTACTAAGAGGAAATTGAATATAATTGACATAGTTTTGGCTGCCATATTGTATTGATGGCCATAATGGCAGCCATGTTGGTTCAAAGTTCAAATTATTTTTGGGCCTCGGGCTAATTTAAAAGTTATTGCTTTCAGAATAATAAAATAACTGAAATAACTTAGACAGGAAAAAACATGAGACGTAATTTTGAATATAATTACAATAATGTTAGCGACCGTCTTGGCGGCCATCTTGGATTTGAGGCCAAATCCTGGTGGGGCTTTGAATTAGTTGCACAGTTTATAAAGTTAGGATGAGACTCATTGAATAAAAATGACAGGAAGAAATAAGCATATATCTATATATCTGGCCCGGTTGGATGAACAGGATCTGATAGATGGGGTGTAAGTAGTGTTTAGCAGGAGGCTGGCTATCCAGGGGGTGCGCCCGGCTGGAATAGCGATAGGAGCAGTTCTATAAAATAAAAAGAAATAAAGAAAGGTATGAGATGTGTATAAGAGACAGATATATATATATATGCATAAATATGACATTTTAGCAACCATCATGGAAATTATATATAATAACAAACTTTTTTACGAAAACACTAGAAACCGTGACGGAAAATTTTCTTTCAAATGGCCTTGCCTATTATTTATATATTGCTTTCAATCTAAAAACCTACGAAAAATAAGCCAAACAAAATCTCAAGCAAACATTCAAATATGTAAGAGTAAATTAGTAAAAGTTCATTAGCTAGAAAAAAAAAAAACAGAGTCGATATATGTCTATAGTTTGGACAAGAAACTTTTTTTTTCATTCATTCATTCATGGATTTTATTCAATAATATTCAATATAAAAAATTCAGGCAAAAAAGTTAAAATTACGATTATGTCTTTGCTTAAAAGTCTGATTATTTATAGCTTTGCTTAAAAGTCTGATTATTTTAAATTTCCAACTTTTTTTAAGCGTCCCTTTTGATCACAACATCTATTTTCATTATTGTAATAGTTGAACACGTGAATGCTTCCAACGTAGCCTGCTATCTTTACTCGGATTTCTTTAATGAATGATCTGTACTTTCTGTCGACCAGTACATGGTCGATGTTTCAAATTTCCTAATAGGTAAAATTTTGTCACGTTTTCAAATTCGTTTTCTGTTTCATAATAGACCTATATATAATATTTAATGCTGGACACAGAATTATTATACTACTAGAGGGTGCGCTCGCTTCGCTGGCTTACCCTCTAGTATGTGAACGTCACCATTAGTTTCGATTTTAAAAAGAAAATTATGACCCCTAAAAAAAGTTGGGTTGCATAGGTTTGATAGCAGTTTCATATAATTTTTCATAACATAAGAATATTCAGAAACCACTAAAATGAGATGAAACAGCAGCAGTGTTAATTGGTATGGGGAAATATCTTGTGTCCTCTTCATAATTTTACTTGGAAAAAGTTTTTGGCACTAAAATTAAAATTAACATGATTATGTTATGGTATATTGTAGGAGGCCTACAATATACCATAACATATTTTGGTCAGGGGCAGCTAAAGCAAAGTTTTACTACTGTAACTCATTGAGAACCCAAACAACCGACTGTGCTTGACGAACGTTGGTTAACCGACTGTGGCTGAAACATGAGTGTGCTTGAAAATCGACTGTGTTTGAAAGTTGACCATTTGGCGTTCCATACAAAACCTCAAAAATGTACGTTGAATGTTACTATTTTGGAGTTCCATATAAAACCGCAAAAAAAACCAAACAAACAAACAAACAAACAAACAAAAAGCACAAAAAACGGCTACGGAATGCGTAAACACCATTGGTCCAGTAAACTACACGTGGTCCAGTGAAAAACGTAAAATACATAATATCTCCCACAATTAATTAATCTAAAATGGATTGATATCACTTCCTTGCAATCGGAACTTTAATGAACTATGTTGTTACAGTTTTTAAGACTGGTAATCCGCTATTTTCTATTATGATTTTAAGGTTTTGAAATAAGCGTTATTATAGTATAGATAATTATAGGTGCTCTTATATTTAATATACAATTATATATAGAATAGATAGGCCTATGTAATGGAAGTTGCTATTCAGCACACACACACACACGTCTCTTATACACATCTAGATGTGTATAAGAGACAGGTTAAATTATATATAAATCATCAAACAAAGTTAAACACTATGTTCGAATAAAGGACGTGATAATACACTGTGTTTCAGAAATATGTGTCCTTCCTCAATGCTAGTCGTATAATTGAGAAACACAAACATCTAAAAATGCTAACAAGGTAGAATCCAAAAACAATAGGCACGTAACTATAATGTTCAGAGTTAGATGTTAGATATATATATCCATCGTGGTGAATCACCAGTAGGTTAAAGATAGATTCCCGTTCTAAGGGCGTTTGCGCCTGTTGTTTCAATCGTATTTGCCAAACACATAAAATATTCATAGTTAATCATTGCACATTTCTTGTACACCCATCTGACTGACCCCGTAAGACATTTAAAACGTGGTTAAATGAGTCATTATTAGGAGTCTAGTCGAGGTAATACTATTACGTTAATGCTTTGATGCTATCAGATATTAAACCGATTTGCACTAAATGCTTTTACTGTAACTGAAAAAGAATTGATATTAAGGGATATTACCGGTATTTTAATTTAGTTTAATTAAATTTTAGAGGATAAGCGCCCCTGAAGTTTTGCCTAGTTCTTTCGCCTCATCTTCATTTCAACAAATTTAAGTGAGTATTCGTAGCCTCTCCACTGCCTCCAAACTACACCTCTTCCATATTCACTTCCAGGTGCGTGCAAATAAACACCATTTAAGTTGGCGAAATGGCACGATTCATACCACCACGCACCACTGTACTCCTCAGCACAGCAGCCGCCATTCCACGCGTCGTTATCACGATCAAAGGTGCTAAAGCGTTGGTGGTTGTGCAGTATCATAGCGTCACCTTTTTGTGAGAGGAAAACGCAAAAATGAATTAAGTGATGCTGCTGAACTCTTTTTAAATGTGGTTTAGCTGTTTCTGTTTAATTTACATTATTAATGAGAATCAGTTCGTGGCCGTCTTATGAGATTCCTTTGCACCCGGCACTTGATTGAGATTTTACACGTTTACTGGTATTATCGCATTATAAATCACAAATAAAATTAATAAGATATATATTTTACTAGTGAAGTGTAAATAATCAATAATCTCAAGAGATACGTTCTTAATTTATGTAGGTAGTATTAGTTTGAATTTCTGTATTTTTTCATCAGTGTATTATTATCGAACAGCAAGATAACAAAACACCGGCAATATCAGCATTTCAAAGTTAATCTACACAATACGGTAGGAAGAGCCAATTATAATAGAAAAAAAAGTCAACGAATACAGACTTCAACCGCAATATTGAACATCTTAACTTGTCAAGATTGTGCTTTAAAACGAGATTTAAAACTGTGGTATAAAACTGAAATAACGATGTATAAGATGATAAATGCCACACTAAAACCTATTGAATAGACTAACTGAAAGGCATTGAACCTTGATTTAAAACAATTGAACGTGGTAACGGTTTAATAAAGAGTAGATGCATATATTAATTTAATTCTCAACAACTATACTTTATTTATTTATTCCATTTATACCTTGTTTTTAAATAAATTTATTTATCTTATCTTATCTTATTTGATTTATTTAGGAACTAATAGTAAATTTCATCGATTTACTCACACCTACTCTAAAATAGGTCTATATATAATAATCAGCACGTTGTTTTGGATTTTCCAAAATCCTTTATTTGCGCAATTTTTTTGTCCACAGTATTAATCCTGATATGGTGATTCTGAACGCGTTGTATTCATTTTTGAAATGTAAGGTATATAAATTTTCACAGATTGCATAGGCCCGAAGCTACGCGGTAAATGTACCAAATGGGTTCCTGAATATATTTCGATCGTTACCCGTTAATACAGAATGCGTTTGGCAATTATTGTTGACATTAAAAATCAATACAACGCATATAAGACGTGTGTCGGTTTTGGCCAGTTAAGAGTAGGCCTGTTCACTGTCACGAAATCTGAATAACCAAACAAAAAATTCATTTAAATTATTGAATTGATCATTTTGAAATAATTGAACAAGATTTTAAAAATTCAATTGAAATACAGGTATTTTACAATGAATACCGTTAAATTAATTCGGCCTATGGGACAATTTAAGGGTATTTGCGGTTTAACTCAACACAAACAGTATATCCTTAATTTTCCTTAAAGGCTCTCCTCTTTCCACCTTGATTGATTATCTCAATCTAGACATCTTTATGTCTTCATCTTTCGAAAAATCCTCACGCGCCACTCATAGAAGAAACGATTGTCCGCGAAATTTCCATTCTCATTGCGTTTTTATAGGTAATTCATGGGATGACAAAATCTCTTAATATTAAAATCCCAACGATATCCTTCCTGAATGGATACTTATTGTTTATTAAGTGATTTATTAAGGTAGCTAACACTTGTGCAGGGGTGATTTATCTTTGTTTGGCTACTATCTCTGAGGGAAATAAAATTATGAGTTATGATTTTTTTGGGGATCATGAATTGTATACAGCGCTATCCTATAATCATATATGGCTTTAATTTTGTCATCTCATCACCATTAGGCCAACAAAATTTTTTGTTTGCCCTCCTCCACCCGCCCCTAACTCATTGACAAAAAATAGGGGCGGAAAAAAAATTTAAAAAAGCTATTTTTTAGCCTTTTTCTTTATAAATTAAAAAAAAATGTGAGTGAATTCATATTTATATTTTGCCAGATGACCTACAAATTAATCTAAAGTTGTTGTCTGATGTAAGATATCGCAATCTAGACCTCTGTGGGTTATTTTTATTCCATCTGATGAGTATCTAAAAAAAAATAAATAAATAAATAAACTTTTTGCACCCACCCCTATTTATCATTTTTTAAAAAGAAGAGCAAACAAACAATTTATTTTATTTGGCCTTATCATTATAATCATTATCGTTGCCATCATCATTACATTCCTAATCATAATCTTCCTAATAATATTTATGATAGTAATAAATAATGTAGTAATAAATAATTATTATTATCATTATCTATAATTAGGCCTACAATTATTTTTGCCATTGTGAATATCATTATTACTATCGTATCATGTTCATTATCATTGCCAATATTATTATTTTTGCAGAAAAAGGGAGATCTACTACAAAGGGACTGTTTACCTGCGGTCCCTGAGTATTCTTCAACAAGTAGCCGAAAGTCCTCCTCAAGCCCCCCAATACGGAACCTGCCATATTTTGCGTATGCCGTGTTGCTGTCAAAATCTTTCATATCGACTCTAAGCTCATATTCATCAAGCAAAGTGAGTCGCCGGATCTTATCCAACCCAAGCCAAAATTCTCCAAGTAATTTCCCGAAGCCTCTACGGTAACTTCCAAACCCTCGGTAAAATGTTTCCATACCATCTTGTCTTCTTTGAAAAACCTATTATTATTGAAGAACAATTTTAGAATTATAAAATTCTTTATCATTATAAACATTCTTGCATAATTGATATTTTGTTGATGACAATTGAGGGCGGGCGCCCGAGTACGAATTACGAACGAGCAATAATAATTTCCTCGTGCCAACACAGACGAACAGTAATACTCTGAAGTTAGAATCTTAGTGAAATTTCGATGAAATGCGTTCCGGTGATGGTTGCAGCAGGGAGGATGGAGGAGGTGGGAGGTGAAGGCGTTTTTTATTTATATATTTTTTGTTTGCTTCATGGTGAATTCGAATTTCAATTAAGACAAATTATTCCACTCTTAAGAACGGAAGCAGTATTTTCCAAAAGATTAAGAATCAGTGTAATATGCTATAATTAGTACTGAAGAAAATCTCAGAAAAGAAAACTGTTTAAATAAAGTTTAAAAATGTTTTTCAAATTCAAATTCAACATACTTTATTATACGAAGTGTAAATTCAGCTGGTCATGACATTGATAAATAAAATACAGTATGCAGTGAATAATATATATTATAATCTTATTGTATTGTATGCTATATTGCTTTCTTACTGTCCATCCTCCGCCATCAGTTGTCATGTCACAATAAACCTCGAATGGCGATCCACAGTCGTCTGGGTATATAATATACACGTCACTTTGTGTTACTCCATTAAGAAGATGATCTGTGCAGTCTTTTGGACGTTTAAATATAACTGAAAAAAAAACCCCGTAATAATTATACGTTTGTTATTGAAATAAAAAGAATGATGACCAATCTTCATGAAATATGGTAGTTGTCTTATATTAGTTTGAATAACTTAGGATGAGTACGATATTAACAATGGTTGTTTACGATCCACGGATACTATGTCATCAACTAAAATGATGTTTGGTTTTGGTTGATTAACACAATTAATACTGGCATAATAATGCTATGAATGCATTTGATCAATGGCATAATATGTTGTGATTGGATAAGATACTAAATATCGAATCTCATACTGAAAGACAAAATCTCTTTAATATTAGGGACAGAAGAACAGTAAATTAGACATAATTGCGGAATTATAGATAATAAAAAATTTATTGCTAGCAAAAACACACACTGCATTGTACCGTATAATATATATCGTGAAATATACTAATAAGGAAAACACTGTATTATCTAATTCTAAAATACAGCAGGTTTAACGTTTGCAAATATTAAGATAGTTTATAGGTGAAAAAGACAGATGTAAACATTCTTTATATTAAAGATATATTCTAGTAACAATACAGGTGATACAGCCTAGTTCTGTTCCATTCACAAGTAACCTGTCCTTGATTCCTTTAGTAGCCGAGGAAAATGTGAAGGTTTTTACTAAGCTTTTGAGGAAGCGCATAAACCCATTTACGTTGTTCTTTCAGCTGTTCCCATGGTGAATTCTCCTGTATATTTTGGATATTGTTTTTTAATGAAACACATCTTCGCTATGCATTATTACAAGTTCAGCATAGTGGCGATCAATATTCTTAAACCTTGTTATCCGGTCAAACTGCTGTATATAACAGCTATTATTATATGTTGGAAGAAAGTGATCAATCGCTCAAATAAAACATATATTTGATATATATAGTCATATATCTGTCTCTTATACACATCTTATATATATATATATATACTTTACAAGTAATATTATTAATTGATACATTTATAGTTTAAACAATGTTTATAATTTACCACTCATTAAAGGAGGCGGTGATAGTAGTAGTAGTAGTAGTAGTAGTAGTAGTAGTAGTAGTAGCAGTAGTAGTAGTAGTAGTAGTAGTAGTAGTAGTAGCAGTAGCAGTAGCAGTAGTAGTGTTAGTATTTGCTTTCTTTTTTTATAGTGCCAGTAACTGTATTTGTAAGAAATGGATGAGGAAAATAAATTCGGACAAACTGGAAGGCTATTTATCGATTGTATTCAATGAATCATTACCTTTAGTCTGTCCTTGGTTTACAAAAACTTTTAATACACTTGATAGGTCAAGGACAGCCTGCTCTAGTTGTCTAATCCTGCCCCCACTGCATTCTGACAGCTGGGTACGAATATCGAGAGATAAGTTTTCTACAGCAGCTAGCACGTGCTGTGTAGAAACTTTTTGATTTGGTGATTGTTGATCACCAAGCCGTGTACGTAAAAACGGTTGCTGAGGAACTGACAACGCGTCAATTCCTTGTGAGGAATCCACTATCGCCCCGCTTCCAAATGTCACAAAAGTGTCCGTTGCGTTGCTGCCAACAGCTGCTGCTGGACTCAGTAAGCTTACCACAAAAAATATATTTTTTAGCATTTTTACACTCATAGTTTCAATTATGTAATACGTGTGTTACTTCTTCCAGTGTCCACAGGCACAAGATATTTGTCAAACAGTTTTCCATTGGTTTGCAAATGAAATTAACAAGTATGCATTACACATATGAGGCGAACTTATGCATCAGCACATGAAACAAAATGAAAAAGATTATAATAATAATAATAATAATAATAATAATAATAATAATAATAATAATAATAATAATAATAATAATAATAATATAGTAAGATAGGGGGACTTCACATAGGCTTATCTATTATTTGACAAAAGAGGCAGTAATTATTGTCCATATATAGGTCTAGATTATCTGACATTATACTTAATTTCTAGTCAATACATCATGAATGTATTAATCTATGCATCCATTTAATTAGTAATTTATGGAATTATTAATACATATTTATATTTATTATTAATGCATTTGACTTAATCGATAATGATGTTGACCTTGCCATGTCTAATTTAGGTGACATGGACCTAATGTACTTAATTAATTTTACATTTAATCAATCATTAATAAATCTATATATTCTTTTACTTAGTAATTTATGTATATACTATATGTTTGTATATGCGTTATAACACACGATACTGGTATTGTTCACGTCATGAGAATTAAGACGTTATTTTTGCAATAATGTACGAATATTGCAACTTCATAATTAATTCATCTTATCGTATGGCGTAAGTAGGATCAATTTATGTCTCTCCCATAATTGTCACGCACAAACTGGGTCCATTGGGAGGAGGTGTATAATAGCTTAATCTCAAGTCATTGTCATCATTCAAATTCCACAAGGCCTACGTCGATTGTCCCACCATGGAGTTATAAGTCACAGGTCCAATACAGGATAACTCAATCTAACGACTAAATATGCCGTTATGAAAGCTAAGGTGACGAAAACACGTTGACAGTGTTTTACCCTAAAATCTGTAGGCCTAATTATAAAGTGTTCAGGCTGACTCGCATACTCAATGTTGACGTTTTGTTTTGTATCAGCTGTCTTCTACTTCACCCAATAATGTTATTGTATGCTCGTATTATATAGCTGCAAAATCAGTAACATTAAAACTCCGTAAAATATATTTAAATTGCGCTATAATCTTAAAAATACAATTTGTAACTTTCAAGAGATTATGACTAGAAATATCGTAAACTTTTAAAAAGTATGCTTACCATTGCTCACTTCTTAGTTCTTGCATGATATGACAATACCGTACCTAATCTATAAATAATATATAAAACGTAGGTGAAGTCACGTGATAAAAAAATAACATTGAGAAATGATCTTAGGATCAGTTTCAAACTTAAGTAATACGCCATCGAAACTTCAGAAGTACGGTGTCATCATATTCTTAATAATGTAAGCTGTAGCTATGACGTCTACGGTCCCAGAGGAATTATAAGTTGTCACTTTGTAAATGCTACTTTAAACTAGTACCCTGACCCATTTGCAATCGAAGAGGTTATAACTTCCGTACGACGTCCGACCATTTCCGACAAGACGTTGTTGTTTTAATTGTCTAAACCTCTTAGTTACCAACATGATTGTTAGCATATATGTATGACTGGTTCTGGTTAAAATTTTATAACAATACAAATCAAGTTTAGTGACATGGTAGGCTATAACGTATTTTACCAAGGACTGACATTCACATCCACATAAACCAAAATTGCTTGCCATACTTTAGTCGAATCCAATTAATTTATCCTTTGTTTTGTTTTATTTCAATATCAACAACATTGAAACTAAACAATTCATTTTGAACGTAAAGTACATGTTTTAATACAATTTGAAATATTTTGCTCGGCTCATTCAAAATGGACCAAGCAAAGTAGGCAATGTATTTGTAAAAAACAGCAAACGCATGTAAACATGCTCAAGTTCTTTTGTATATTTACAATTAAATGAAGTATATACATTATATATTAAATGCATTGCTATCATTCATTGGATTACTTAAAGTCGTCCATACACTGTTGAAGAACGCAGGAGCGGCCGAAATACTGTTTGCAAAATAAAGTTTAATGTTCCAACAGTCATTGAATAACATCAATTTATTCCGTGTTTAACATTATTTATATTATCCCAGCTTAGTTGATATTCAAGGGCCCTCTTGAATAAATCGAAAATGAAATGACGATAATAAAAATAAGTTCATAGATTTAGTCTCATTACGAGGCTTAGGTAGTAAGGATGTTTTTAGTCGGGTCCAAACTGAGCGTGCTCTACGAATTATCTTAATGTATGACTACACAACCTAGGTTGAAGTGTTGTCAGTTACTAAAATAGAGTCCCTTGAGAAAAGTATAGATTTTAGTAAAAAAAATGCCATCAAATGTTCTAAATCAGTTTAATGTGACTGGTTTAAGCCTAATGATAAAGAAGATGATATGAATCTTAGAAACATAAATACCGACATGTCAATTGTAGAACCCTGAGGTATAAAAAAATAGTGCGATACCTTATTTAACAGATCTGCTTAACAATAATTAATTAACAGGTTAATTAATTGACAGGTGTTGGCCTATACGAATTTCTAAGCAATATTTTTTTTTTATATTTTATATTTTTAAAAATTTATATTGTTTTTTATTTAATTTGAATCCAATTCTACTTGCAATCTGTTGAGCCAGTAAAAAATTCTTAATTCTTGTGCAATAAATTAATAATATTTAACTTGTTAATAATGTTTAATGTTCTATAATTATCAATTTGTAAAACAAAATGGTGCGCTCTCTTTGCTCGCTTACCCTCTATTGTGCGAACGTAGCGATTAGTTTCGATTAAAACAGAAAAGTATGACCACTGAAAGATAGCGTGCATGGTTTTGATAGCAGTTTTTTTTTATATCATGTTTCATAACATCAGAATATTTAGAAACCACTAAAATGAAATGAAACAGCAGTAGTGTCAATTGGTGTACGGGAAATATATTGTATTCTCTCCATAGTATTCATTGGAAAACGTATTGGTTCGCACTAAAATTTAAATTAACATGATTTGCAATAGCCTACATTATACCGTAACATAGTTTGGCCAGGGGCAGCTAATGCAAAGTTTTACTGTAACTCATTTTGAACCCAAAGACCAACTGTTGTTGGTCTTTGGGTTGACTGTGCCTGAAACACGAGTGTGCTTGAAAATAGACTGTGTTTAAAAGTTGCCTTTGGCGATCCATATAAAACCGCAGAAATGTACGTTGAATGTTGCTCTTTTGGCGTTTCATATAAAACAGCAAAATCGGGCTGAGCCACGGCTACGGAATGCGGAAATAGGCCTAAACACCATTTTGGTCCAGTAAAAGACACGTGGTCCAGTGAAAAAGTCTGTAAAATTAATCATTTTTCCAACAATTAATCTGAAATATGGATAATATAACTAGGGAGATGTGAAAAATATTTTTTTACATCTCCCTGATATAACTTCGGACGATCGGGACTTTGTGTTTACATTTTTTTCAGACCGGTAGGTTTCGAATCCGAGACGTTATTTAGGCGCGGTTTTCTATGATTTTATGCTTTGAAGTAAGCTATAATCACAATATAGACAACTAATGTTTATTGTCCTATAATTGTCAAAGGGTACTCCTCAACGGAAGCAGGTGAACTCGACCATAAGTCAACTCGGCCACAGTCAACTCGGCCACAAGTCAATTTGGCCACAGGTCAGCTCGGCCACAATTCAACTCGGCCACAGTAAACTCGATCACGGTCAACTCGGCCACAAGTCAACTCGGCCACAAGTCAACTCGGCCACAAGTCAACTCGGACACATGTCAACTCAGTCACATGTCAACTCGGCCACAAATCACAGTTACCGTGCCGTGTATAAAAAAATAAATTGTAGGCCTAAATTGCATTTTTGCAGCCGTTTTCTTCAATATGACAATGATAAATAAAGTAATGAGGTGAGGTGAACAATGTGACAAAGGTTTGTATTTGTTGTTTATTTATATTTTGATAAAATACACAAATAAATGGATAATAAAGTATAATTTCAATATTATTTATAAATACACACATGTTAATGGTCTTTTCGGGCTTCTTTCTATATAAAAGCCGAAAAAATTCACTCCCTTCCTATGCCAATTACCTGTACTATTTGCTTGGAACTAATTACTATTTTTAAAAAAATGATAAGAAATCATTACAAATGGGTTCCCATGGTACTCAGATTAAAGCAGACACGCTCTTTGTACGCCGCCTTTAGGAATGTAGGCCAGATGAACATAGACGACTGGATATTTTTAGGTACAACACATGCGATGGCAGTGTGTACGCTTGTGTTCCGTATTCATACATTGTTATTAACTTTGTCTCTGCTATAATTCCGAATTTATTATTTTGTTTAAAAAAAAATTTTTTTTTAAGCTTTCAATCAATTTCATGTAGGCATGAATCCAGATTTCACACAATATTCGCGATTGGATTAGGATGATACTGTCTGCAATCTAGCTGCGAACACAAATATGTAAAACGTTCGGTAGTTAAACTGTAACTTATAGTACTGTATTTTACAAATTTAGATAGGCCCTGTAAAATTTTACGTTAAAAAATTAATTAAAATACCATAACATATTTACCAACCGTCTCGCATCGTGCGGGACGGTTCCGCATTTTGAAGTGGTTTTCGATGAAACACGCATTTTGCAGAAATACATTCGTGATCCTAAATTTTGTCACGAATTTAACACAAGTCTATGCGTGATAACGATTAAATATCACAAATTCAGGGGAAAAACCAAAAGGTCCACTGATTAGGCCTATTCTCAGATAAGGTAGTGTAATACTTACTCCAAGTATCGAAATGCACGCCATCGTGCAGGGCCGGCGGAACGTTTTTCAAAGTGAGGGGGCCCACTTATAAGATAAATGAGAATATGAATCATGCAGATCTGGAATCAAATCTAGGTAGTGGGGTCAACATTCCTTCCCCGGGAAAATGTTGATTTCTAGATGCCGGGAAATGACCTTTCTCGCCTTTGAGCTAGGTGTCTAATGACTTTGTTCTTCAAAATTCAAGGTTTTCCCCCTCTTGAAAACGGTAAGGTAAACTTTCTCATTACAGTAAATAGACCTGTTATATGTGTATACATACACAGCAAAAAAATGAGTAGTTGCATACGATTTTTTCCATGAATCGATAAATCCCAAAAAGAAAGGGGGTCCGGGCTCTCCCCCGGGAAAATTTTGATTCCTAGAAGGCGTGAAATGAGTTTTCCCGACTTCTGAGGTGTCTTTTAATTACATTAAATTCTTCAAAATTCGAGGTTTTCCCCTCTTGAAAACGGTCAGGTAATTTTCCCATTGTTATTACAGTGAATAGGCTTTATGCGTGTCTACATACATAAAAATTTAAAAAATATGAGTAGTTGCATACGAATTTTCCATGAATCGATGAAACCCAAAAAGGAAGAGGGGTCTGGAGGTTCTCCCCTGAGAAAATTTTGATTCCTAGAAGGCGGGAAATGAGTTTTCCCGACTTCTGAGGTGTCTTTTAATTACTTTTAAGTTCTTCAAAATTCAAGGTTTTCCTCTCTTGAAAATTATTATAATGAATCAATGAACCCAAAGAGAAAAGGGAGGTTCAGGTTCTTCCCGGAAAATGTTGATTTCTAAATGGTGGGAAATTAACTTTCCCAACTTCTGAAGTATCTTTTAGCGACTTTAATTTAGGTTCTTTAAAATTCAAGGTTCCCCCTCTTGAAAACGGTCAAGTAAATTTTTCCCATTGTTATTACAGTACATAGGCCTTATGTGTGTATATATACACAAAAAAATTGAGTAGTTGCATACGATTTTTTTCCATGAATCGATAAATCCCAAGAAAGGGGTGGGGGGTCCTGTGGTTCTTCCCCGGGAAAATTTTGATTCCTAGGTGGCGGGAAATGAGCTTTCTCGACTTCTGAGGTGTCTTTTAATGACTTCCAAATTCTTCAAAATCCAAGGTTCCCCCCCCCCCTCTTGAAAAGGATTCAATTAATCAATGAACTCCAAAGATAAAGGGGGTCCGGGTTCCCCCGAGAAAATTTCGATTTCTAGGTGGCGGGAAATGAGCTTTCCAGACTTCTTAAATGTCTTTTAATGACTTTTAAAGTTCTTCAAAATTCAAGGTTTTCCTCTCTTTAAAACAGTCAGGTAAATTTTTCTCATTTTTTATTTTATGTGTGTATGCATACATAAATAAATGAGTAGTTGCATGCATATTCTTTTCCTTGAATCGATAAATCCCAAAAAGAAAGGGTGGTCCGGGGATTCTCCCCCGGGAAAATTTTAAAGTGTGTTTTAATGACTTTTATGTTCTTCAAAATTCTGATTTTCTTATCGTAACAAAAAAAAAAAAAAAAAAAAAAAAAAAAAAAAAAAAAAAAAATCAGCTCACGGGTCCTGAAAAGGTAGGTCTAGAATTCTTTTCTTTTTCCCCTTTTTTTGTTGCCTAAGGGAGAAGTCAGGACCCATGACCCCCCTCCTCCAGATCCACCAATGTGAATTGAGAGAAAATGTAACTCGGTCGGGTACTGGATAAACATTCTCTTTCCCCTCCTTCTCCTCCTTCTTCCCTCCTTCTTTTCTTGATTTCCGATCATACAAAAATCTCCAGGCATTATATATTTTTTTGCCAAAAAGTGGGGGGGCCCGGGCCCCCACGGCCCCCCCCCGGTTCCGCCGGCCATGTCGTGTCGGGATTCAATATTTCGACATTAATTATGTCGTCATCAGGAATTGGAAATATTCAAACTAGATATCCCTAATTACTAGCCCATAGGAATTTTTTTTTTTTAATGGTTCGTGTGGGAATCGAACACACGACCTCCAGCTTATCTAGCCAGATGGAAATTACAATATTATGCATGGTGATGGTGTCAACAGTAAAGAAAAACTTCAATATTCAAAATAAATGTTATTAATAAATATTTTATAATCTTATTAAATATTCAAAATAATTATGATGAATGAATATTGTTTTAAGTCCGATTTATTTTTAAAAATTCATGGTAAAAAATAGATTATAAAAATATTCAAATCAGATATCCCCAATTAGTAGCCAATAGAAAAATTTTAAAAAAA
This sequence comes from Anneissia japonica, assembly GCF_011630105.1. NCBI lineage: Eukaryota > Metazoa > Echinodermata > Crinoidea > Comatulida > Comatulidae > Anneissia > Anneissia japonica. The sequence continues at coordinate 374,799 of NW_022758691.1, forward strand.
AATGGTTTGTGTGGGAATTGAACACACGACCTCCAGATTATCTATCCAGATGGAAATTACTATAAATGCTATTAAGATGTGAGTTTGCCTCAGTAAATAACATAGGAGAGATTATTTGATTTGATTTGAGAGAGCAGCTTAGCTCAGTCGGCTAAATCTGGTGATAAACACTGTTCAATTCCCATCGCTGCCTCTCCTTGTGTTTCAGCTAGAGGGCTGAAATTCAAGTTACATAGCGCACCGTCTTTCGGATGAGACGTTTAAGCCGTTGGTCCCGTGTGCATTTATGGCCCACGTGCACGTTAAAGAACTCAGTACATTCTTCGGAAAAGAGTAGGGGATTGTCTCTCGGTGTACTTTCTAATCACCACCAGAAGGACCCCACTGGAAATAAGTCTTCTAGATTTTCGTGGGCTATCCTTGGTGTTTACACCGAATAAATCCAATCCACTCCAATACCTGATTGTGCTAACGTACCGAATACTCAGTACGTCCCCATATACTAGTCAATAATAGAAAAAAAAAATAGAAGGTTGAGGTGGGAATCGAACCCACGACCTCCAGGTTATCTAGCCAGATGAAAACCACTAAAAATTAAGATGCGAGTTTGCGACGTCAGGAAATATAGGAGTGATTATTTGCCCTACCTGCCGTGTAATCGTACCGAATTCTAAGTACGTCCCCAAATACTAGCTATTAATAAAATTAAAAAAAAAAAGAATGTGGGATCGAAACCACGACCTCCTGGTTATCTAGCGAGATGACAAACAACAACAAATGCTATTAAGATATGAGTTTGCCTAGAGAAATGAAATGTTCTTATTAAATATTCAAAATAATTATTATAAATGAATATTGTTTTAAGTCCGATTTATTTTTAAAAATCATGTTAAAAAATAGGTTAAAAAATATTCAAATTAGATTTCCCCAATTACTAGCCAACAGAAAAATGTTTCGAAAAATGGTTCGTGTGGGAATCAAACACACGACCTCGAGATTATCTAGCCAGATTGAAGTTACTACAAATGCAATTAAGATGTGAGTTTGCCTCAGGAAATATAATAGGAGTGATTATTTACCCTACCTGATGTGTTAACGTACCGTACCGAATACTCAGTACGTCGCCATATACTAGCCAATAATCATCATTCCTGATGATTACATAATTAATGTCGAAATATTAAATCCCGATACGATGGCGTGCATTTCGAGACTTGGAGTACCGTATGTATTATACTATCTTATCAGGGGAAAATGTATTTGAAATTAGAAGAAATTGGTTGTATTAAAACTATAAAAATGGTGATGCAGTAACTTGAGTCATGAGAGAGTACAGTATTTCCTTGAGCTGTACCTACTTCTATTCGAATTTCTCTGAGAGATTTGGTTGGATTTTATCATTCTGGACTGTATTCATAAATCCAATTATATCCAAATCACTATTATTATCACTTTCAGTATAAAGTTGTTCATGAAAAAAAGTTTCTCCTCATTTAAGATTTCTTTTGGATCTGTTACTTCTTTACCCTACATTTTAAGTTTTGTTATGTTCTTTTTATTGTAATTTCTTCGATCTAAATTAAAATATACTTAATGCCTTATTCACCAGATTCTATCCATCTGGCACGTGATCGAATCATAGAGCTTTTTGCTTTGCGATCATAAATATCATTTATTTATTTTTGTTTGGCCGTAATTTCACTATTAATCTCAATTTCATTTGTATTTTGGTTTGTAAGTTCCTTCAATTCTGAATTAAGTTGGGTTAATTTCTGTTTCTGTTGTTTGTTATATTCTTTTGCAAAATAAATTGACTTCTCCCGTACTTTACATTTTATCATCTCCTATGTTAAATTTGGGTTAAAATTTGCAGAATTGCATTCCGTTTCGGTCTATGACCGTTTTAATCGATTGGATATAACTTTCATTTTTTAAATACTGTATACGTTCATTTTCCAGAGACCCGGTCCCGGGGGAGGTTGGAGCTCTGAATCGACAGGGAGACAAGAGAGTGATCGCTTTTAAAGCCTGGTGATATTTAAATAGATTTTACGTTAATATATGGCCGAAGGTCCTGGATACAAGGAAATAATCAAGTCTACACCTTATTGGAGGAGAGTGATTTGATTTCCAAGCGAATTGTTTCTTATTTCCACTAACATTTAAATAATGTGGAGTGTGTATGTATTTACTTGTGCGCCAAATTAATAGTCGGCTCCATCCTGTATATTCAAAGGTCTGGAGTAAAAGACTTAGGCCTACTTCCCAAACTTCGTTTTGTATCTTATACTTGGTGGCAAGCTATATGGAATGAAAGTGAATTCTGCATATTCTCTGCTTTTCTTGTTCTGGAGACACTTGTCTCTTAGAAGTTGACGCGCACTTCTCGCTTTCTTTGACACATCATCCGTGATATATATATAGTGTTATTATTAATGTGGCCGAGTTAACATGTGCCCGAGTTGACTGTGGCCGAGTTGGATCGAAATCTCCTCAACATCCCTAAAAGGGGCAAAGCGAGTAGGGGTGGTGGCGCTGTAGCTTCTGTACGGTACTATGTATTTTAGATGATCGATTATAGCAGACTTTTGTTTGTCATGTAGGCCTATTGATGCAATTTCCTTGGGTATTCGATTCCAGTCTCGTAACACTCTTTTTGAGCGGACACATATAGTCTGTCTATCAAGAGGGAACAACTCAGACAAGTCTATTAACTAATTGAAGGGAAGTTGAATATCAAGGTTATTCAAATAAATAAAATAAAAAAATTATTATACTAGGGATGCAAATACAAACATTGCAATGCTAAAATAGTATGGCCTGTGCAACTATCAACGTCGATAACTTATTGGTATGGTAGGCCAACATTTATACAATATTTCGCGTCTCTGGCGATAGTGTTTGAATGAGATTTATTATTTTCAGAACTAACAAGCAAAAAATCTCCACCAGTATTTTTAGTTATAATAATAATAATAATAATAATAATAATAATAATAATAATAATAATAATAATAATAATAATTATAACAATAATAATAATAATAATAATAATAATAATAATAATAATAATAATAATAATAATAATTAATATACTTCCGCTGTGGTTACCATTTAAACTATCGAAATGATCGAAGGTTAGGAACTTTTATAAAACTACCGGTCAGTGCTGTGCACAATTTTTTGGCCTAATAATGATGATGATTGACCATAACTGGTGATAAAAAAAAAACACATGAACATATTTTATTTCATTTCATTTATTATATTTAGACAAAAAATGTTAGCAGTTTTCAAAACTAAAACAAAAAATCAACAGGCCCAAAGCTAACTTAAAAATAAACTTACTCTACTATAATACTCTTGAGGTGCTTTCCTATACACGAAAACAACTACATCAAAATAATGTACTGCATAGCAGTATTCAGGAGCAAACATAGGCTTATGCAAATTTTACATAGGCCAAAAAATAGTTAATGAAAAGAAATGCTTGCAAAAGTAATACTTAACATTAGATTTATTAAGTGGAATGTTTCTAACATCAATGATTAACCAATTCCAATTATACGGATAATAGGTGTGCTAAAACATGAACATTTATGAGTTCCTTGCAGCAAATACATCTTAAATCTTTGGTTTCCAGTCTGCCATATAGTAGGCCTATAGATCTGCGAAATCAGCTCCATTCCGGTATTAAACCTCTTATGTATACATCAAATAAAAATATGAAAAATGGAAATAATGTTATTTATTATTATTATTATTATTATTATTATTATTATTATTATTATTATTATTATTATTATTATTATTATTAGTATTACTATTATTATCATCATTATATCCCGCAAAGTACTCTTTACGAGAGTATATTCGCCTCGGAAATGGCCGATTTAAATACACACCAAGTTTAGCATGGCCGCGGCGCTCTTTGGTGTGAGCAACTTCTGTTCTAAGTCTTTGGTGTGAGCTGCGGCCATTTTCAAGGCAAAAAGAAAACACACAAACTATTCCATGACATATTTTCTTGACACGCAAGCATTTCTATAACTCTGTGATTGCATATTACTGAAGAATGAGGAGGAAGCCCCGAAAATTAATTACCCTGTATAACATATAAACTCTTGAATCAGCCAATCCTAATCTTTGATTCTGATCTTCATCTCTGTCTTTTTGAGTGAATAGTTATGTCCTCGGAAATCATACCAAACGACTCCTCTACCAAAGAGCTCTGTTTCACCATTCAGATAGAGCCCATTAAGGTTGGAGTAATGGCAGCCTAGATACCACCAGCCACCACCGTAGTTAAGAGCACAGTGATAATCCAGCATATCATTATCGCGGTCCTTGGTACTGAACGGAATACCACTATGATATGTCAATGAATCTCCTGCAAGAAAAAAAAAAACAGAAAAAAAAAACAAACAACCAGACGTCCTTTAAAATATTGACAACATAACGTTGTAATATGACAATCGACAGATGTTTTAGTACCGTAACTTTCGATCCGTCTATATTGCGTTTAGCAGATGAATAGATTATGGTTGCGGAAATAATGCCATTTTCTTCACATTTCTATAACGGCGATATAATCTAAAATCCAAAAATTATGGCTCTTTAACTATCAATGAGGTAATATCACTTACAAATTACCTTTTTAACTATGTGCTGTTAATAGTATTAGATGGGATAATCTATTTGGTGAATCATTTGGGACCATCTATTATCTGCTTTGTTATGATGTACTGAGGATGGAAATGTGTAAATAACATCCTGCATAGACCCATTTTCAAGAATTATTCACATGAAAGTGAGATTGGAAAGTTGTTTTATTCTTAATAATTGAATTATATTTAAATTAAATCTAATAGCAATAAAGAGCATAGATTACGTTAGATGCCATATAAAAGTAAATTTCATTATAAAAATATAAATTGGAGTTTGAAATCAGAACCACGGCATCTGAAAGTAAATAGACCTATCAAATTATCGTTCAGAAACTCTTGGAATTACATTAAGAAATGAATAATGTTCTAGTTGTATTGACGGGTATTCAACCCAGACTCGAGTTGCCAGTCCTCATGAGGGTTAATGAGACCTTAAGCGGAGAAACGTAATGTCCCTACCCCAAGATATAGTTCAGAGAAGGAATGCGAGTCAGTTGGACCAGGGAACAGTGAATTCACTGTTCCCTGGTTGGACCTTGGAACGTTTCTGCATCGGGATGCACAGTCCAGTTAGGGCGTGGACGTATCACTAGGACCTTGGTGGAGTAGGATAATTTCCCTATACCCAAGATACATAGTTTGGTTACAGAGGGCTACGCGAGTCACCAAAAATATTATTAACGTTCCTACTTCAGGACACACATTATGTAATATGTGAATACATCCTAGTAATTATTGTTTGAACAAATAAATATAATTGTATATGACAGGGAACAATGAACACTGTTCCCTGTGACAACTAAATGAATATTGATAGACAGTGAACAATAGGTAGGCAAGCTCATCATAATTAGGATTACCTGCATCTCCACCGATGAATTTGCCCAGTTGTAATCTAAACTTTGTATGGTGATCACCAATGTAAAAACCGTCGTAACGCGCATCCACTTTAGTCTCATTGAAATCCCACAATTCAACTAATAGCTCGTACTCGTCTTGTTCAGTTATTCGGTGCATATTCTGGTTTCCAAGCCAAAATTCACCGTCAAGATTACCAAATCCACGACGGTAATTACCATAGCCTCTGTAGAATCCGACGCTCCCATCTTGCCGACGCTGAAGAACCTTAGGAATGATAAGTCGAACTATTAAAAGTCATAGTTTTCAGTTAGTCATGCATCTAGGATACGTATCCTGAGGTGTGGGGTATCATTTAAATTTTGATGGGGAACGAGGAATGGCACAGTTCAAGTGCGAAAACCTGTGGTGGGCGTAGAATCCAGGCAATATTAGGGATAACTGCATTGTTTTCTTGTCTTGGGGTTATTTTTATGTGAAATGAATGAAAATAACCGACATAAAACAAAAGACATATACATACACACATGCATACACCCATACACACACACATACATACGTACGCACATACATACATACATCTATACACCCCTACATACATACATACATGCATACATAATTAAAACCTCATGCTACTTCTAGTAACCAATAAAAGAAATCTGATGTTTTTGTTATAATGTTATTTAAATTTTTCTGGGATTTCCGGATAGGATTAGATCTTATATTGCTGACGTAAAATAAGCTAATAACGATAATGTACATTTTTTTTACATGCAAAGCAGTTTTTCTTTTGTAGTCAAATGATTTTAATGTATTTTTTTACATAGCCTCTGTAGAAACCGACGATAATTTAAACTTTTAATATTGCAAATCAGTTTCTTAGTCATTCAATTTTTTATATTTTGTGAGATTTCATTACCCTCTCATCTTACCGACGCTGAATAGCGTAAATGATATTGTAAAATTTATAAAATGCAAATAAGTTTCAGTAGTGATGTGATTTCAATATTTCATAAGATTTCCATAACCTAGCCTAGATATAAACCTATCTTGCTGACGCTGAATTACCTGACAAAGATAATTTAACATTGTAAATATGCAAATTAGAGTTTTATAATACTGTAGTAGCACCCTTTTAAATTATTACGATCAAACAAACTCTAAGCAAGCTTGTTGAATAATTTCTGCCAATAGGTCTTACCACCGATTTATGTTTTTTATGAAGCTCATAGATTACAGCTTTTGCTCTTGAAAATTTTCAGCAAATATCTTCAGGATTGTACCTTATCTCATGCGATTATAAGGCGAGAACAATTGAAATAGCACACTACACCTTCATTAATAGGATCTTTACAATGAAATTCCCCCTA
>NW_022758691.1:381889-425940 GCF_011630105.1 Anneissia japonica
ATATATGAAATCATGATGTCAAATACCTAAGCACATTTAATGCTAAACACGTCAAGAGCCTAAATTAATAAGCTACAGTATGTCTAAACACGTTTAACTTCTAAACCTGTCACCAAGAACGGGACAACAATGCGTGGAGTTTTGTGTTTAAATGCTCCACTCTGTTTTGCAGTGTATTTATTGTTTATAATTCCAAAAATTTACAGCATTCATTTTCGCAAAAAAAAAAAAAAAACAAATAAAACAAAAAAACAAAAACAAAAACAAAATAAAAGAGACAGCCCGGGGCTTCTATAAGTTTTACGGTTTTCTGATACGATTAATATAGTATTCCTATATTTACGCACAGTTCTAACATTTACTAATTTGTTTACATAAATTACGGTACATGTCTACCTTGTCATTGCAACTTTTATTTACTATCCTTATGATTTACGTATTATTATTATCATTATTATTATTATTATTATTATTTTATTATTATTATTATTATTATTATTATTATTATTATTATTATTATTATATTGTATGTAAAAAAAAAGCTTTTCGTTTTTATAGGCATGTGTAAGCAATGCATGACAGAGTATATACGTAAATTTGAGAAAGGAAATTGGTAATTACCGACCTACCTAAGAAAGATCATCATTAACGACGCAACTTTCGAGAGATAATAATTCCCCACTTACCTGCAAATCTAGTATCAACTGCCTTGTCAGATACTAGGTAATTCGTCAGGCCCTCAACTGCCAAAGTCATTCGTAGACATTCCTTACTCTTGTCTATGCTGCTCAAATTGCTTACTCCTTTCCTTAATTCCTCAATTTTCTCGAGCATTTTTGCGTTTTCTTCACAGGAAGAATTACCACCAGAAAACTCAATCGAACTTTCTGAATATCCTTCATTACTTGGGCTTTTTTCGTTTTCCACAAGAACTGGCACTTTATCGTTAAATTCAAGTTTCTCGTTGGTGCTGACTTTTGTTATATCTGTAGCGCCCTCAACCAAGATCAAAGTATTTCCACTAAAAATCATATAACCGATAAGAAAAAGCAGCACATTTGAAGTTCTATCTAACAATTTCATATTTGTAAGTTGACTAAATAAATCACACAGAATCAAAATGACGTCCACACGTCTATACTGCTCTGAAAATATTACGATTGATTACAATTCATGACCCTAACCATTTTTCAATTGTTCTTCTCTTAGGCGGGGTTAAACTTAGTCTAGGTAATCATTGCGGTTAGACATTGTCGGGTAGATGTTTGTTAAGCCTCAATTACTTCCCGTCAGGAAAACACTGAATTTACTCTCCACAAGAGACATAAGATCACGTGATTGATTAAAAAACATATACATCAATAATCAATGTTGTATCATGGTTCTCCGAGGCAGATTGACAGATGATCGTGTAACGCCCACATAGACTTTTGCTACAATCAACAGTTGAAAAATTCGGTTCAATGCTCATTTACACTCAGGTCGCGTCGGAAGAAGGACCGTGCGATGTTGAAGCCGGGAGCTAATAACGTACCTAGGTATGAATCCCTAAAGGATGAAAGGAACTCTAAAGGGACTGAGAAAATGATTCGATCTGGAGATGTAAATCGTCGGCTGAAATGTAATTCCCCCGTGCTGCTTTTTCTTGGACTACTCGTCTGTGTGCTTATTCTTATTTTACATTTTAATATCCCTACCGACGAGAACATAAGTGCTGAAACTAAATCTGTGAAACAGTCAAAATCTAAATCAAAAAACAGTAAGCCACATGTTGTGTTTCTTCTTGTTGACGACTTCGGTTTCAACGATATCGGGTACCATGGATCAAAGATTAAAACTCCGGTCATGGACACACTTGCGAAAGATGGAGTTATTTTGGAAAATTATTACGTTCAGCCCAAGTGCTCTCCGACAAGAAGTCAGTTATTATCAGGGCGTTATCAAATTCACACGGGTCTCCAGCATGGTACCATAAAACATAACGTACCAAACTGCCTTCCTCTGGATGAAGAAACGCTTCCACAGAGCTTAAAAAAACTTGGCTATGCAACACATATGGTTGGCAAATGGCACCTGGGATTCTATAGAAAAGCGTGCCTACCTACCAGGCGGGGTTTCGATTCGTTCTTTGGATTATTACTCGGAAGCGGGGGCCACTGGTCACACGAAAGGGATGGTGGATATGATTTCAGAGTAAATGAAAATGTTGCTAAGCAGTACAAAAATAAATACTCAACGATATTGTTTGCTAAGCAAGCACGCAAAATCATTATGTCCCACAAGCCGGAAAAGCCGCTTTTTCTGTACGTGCCATTCCAAGCTGTACACACTCCTCTTGAGGTCCCATCTCGCTACAGTTTACCATACAAGAATGTATTTCAGGACAGAACACGACAAATTTACGCCGGAATGGTTACTTGTGTAGACGAGGCCATTGGTAATATCACGAACGCTTTGAAAGAAAAGGGCATATATCAGAATTCTGTAATCATCTTGTCAACAGATAACGGCGCACAGGTACACAGTAGTGGGGGAAGTAATTGGCCACTGCGCGGAATGAAGGGTACACTATGGGAAGGGGGAATTCGTGCAGTCGGATTCGTGCACAGTCGCTTGATTCCAAAGTCTGTACGCGGAACAGTAAACAGACATTTAGCTCACGTTAGCGACTGGTTCCCGACTATCGTCGAGGGCATTGCTAAAGGAAAATACAGAGGTGCAAAGCCTCTTGACGGTTATAATATTTGGGAAAGCATCAAGCAAAATAAACCCTCTCCAAGGAAAGAAATTCTCCATAATATAGACTCACTTCGGGCACCAATTCCACCCACAGGACGTTGGAACAAACGGAGCATCCAAAAGATATTTGATATAAGCCAACGTGCAGCAATAAGATCAGGCCACTGGAAACTAATTACAGGGACCAACAATAGATATGGCTGGTACGCCCCACCAGGCGCTCATCAAAAATCTGTCATTCCTGTACGCAACCCCGGTAAGGTACTCTGGTTATTCAACATCACAGCAGATCCTTACGAGAAAAGGGACCTCTCAACTAAACACCCAGACGTGGTTATAAAATTGTTAACAAAGCTGGCTAAGTATAACAAAACGGCAGTGCACGTTAAATATCCGCCCCCTGATCCAGCTGCAGACCCAAGTAAACATGGGGGTATATGGGAACCTTGGGCTAAACGGCCCCCAAAGGGCTTTAAGGGTATCTACGGTCCAGTGTGTTCAAAAGGGCACTCGGCTTCATGTATTCAATCATTGAAAAACATTGATGATCACTATAATCAGGTAGAGAAAGAAAAGGAAATTGTTAAGCCTCAACCACTCAAATTAAAGATTAAAGAAACTCTACAGAAGGTAAATCTTCCAAATAAAAAACATTCATCAAAACCAAAACACTTACCGAAGAGAAAACCTCACAGGAAAAATATGCCTAAGCGTAAAAACATTAGGAGAAAGAAAACTATAACAAAAACTAAGTAAAAAATAATCTTACCCGATGAGATAAAAAACGTGAATGCATATATATTATATTACAATATATGTACTGTATATACTGTAGTATAAAGGGCATCTACAGTATATATACTGTCTCTTATACACATCTAGATGTGTATAAGAGACAGAAACTGGAATATACTACCCAATCTAAAAACCTAGCAGGTTTATAAAATACTGGATGAAAAACATAGCGGGTAATGAAATGCCCAATTTACATGTAAAATTTAGATGTTAGGAATTAATTATCATACAGTGTCTTTAATATTTGAGTACAGTAAATTAATAGCAATTAGGGACCACCTCTTAAAAGTACCAACTACAAATCTTTAATCTTTCAACATAGCTAACATTTAAAAGTTATCCCTAAGACACTCTAAATGCTTTAAGGTCAAAATAGTAGTCTTGAATTGGAGGGCGAACTTTATATAATGTGTTCGAATAGGAAAAAGATGTTTTAGCGTATCGAGCAAAGTCCTTCAACGAAAAGTTCCTTTATTAAATTGTATGAAAAAAGTTTCTGGATAGGAGCTATGGTTAAGCAAGAAAAGCTTACCGGTACAGGTCGCAGCTAGGAAATAATAGTAAATAATGTTAAAATTATGTTCGCTGCGTAGCAACGTAAACACAATATAAACAAATGGATAAATAATAACAATAATAACAGTGCTAAAATAGGACTACATCTACTTTAGCGCACTGTTGTTATTACTATTTATCAATTTGTTTATAATGTGTTCACGATGCTACGTATATATATATATATATATATATATATATATATATATATATATATCTTTACCTTTTTGATTTACAGTGCTACTAAGAAACTCTGATTTAACATGTTTAATAACATCATACATGCATAAACAATTATGTCTATAATAATATAAAACATTTTAATAAATACTTTCTTTTTAGATATCCTAGGAAAGTAAGGTAACCCGTGTTGTGCGTTTTATGTTCGTTGATAATAAAATGTCTTAACATAGGCCCCACCTCCAGTTTGTTTATGTTTAATCATTTATATTGAAACAAGTGTTAAAGCTGGTTGATGGAGATTGGTGAAAGATGTAAGAGTAATTAAAAAATTACTATCCCGTAGTGGGTTTATAAGGTTTATGCTAAATATGAATCACATCCCATTTCGAACTCTAAGCGAAAATATTAAATATGCAAGGGAAGGAGAGATATGTACTCCATATGCCTGACAGCTGTAAGTGATTCGGCTTAACCCCTACGACACATGCATCTATGTGGAAGCATTCATTTAGCGATAATTCATCGTCTTCAGGGAATCAACTTCCCAAGCCTTGTCAGAAATTTTCGTCCACCTTAATTAGTTAACAGGTAGAATATTTCTGTAACTTTCTCCAGTAAATGAGCCAATGGAATGGGCATCACAGCGATTCCGAGGAAGACGAATTGATTGCGACAATGTGACGACGACGACGACGATGATGATGATGATGATAATAATTATGATGATGATAACAACAATATAGTGGTGTGTTTGATGGTGGCAGCGTCAATGGATGCTGACAACGACGGCTACGGCCGTGATGACGGACGGATGATGATCATGATTATGGGCGTCGATCGGTGGGGGACAGGGGGAACGCTCTTCCCCACTTTTCAAATTAGGGGAGCGTCAATCACTTTACCCCTCCCCACACTTTTGACCAGTCTTCTATAGTTAAAACCCCACTTTTCAAAACGAGTGAAAAGAACAACAATTACGAATGACTTGGTTCGCTAGTATTTGGGGACGTACTGAGTATTCGATACGATAACACGTCAGGTAGAGCAAAGCATCATTCCTATGACATGAATTTTGTCTGTTAACTAGTAGGCCTACTCTTTGCCAAGTGCGGTTCGTATCTACGGACCAAAACCGAGTAAACAACGCAATTGTTTGTAGATTTCGTAGCATCTCAGTAACCACTCTATCGACTTTACGTGTGCAACGGTTCAGATAAACGGTTTTATTGTGAAAAAAATGTAGGCCTACTGTACGTTGTTAAAATTGGAAGCGTGTAAACCTATTAGGCTTAGGCCAATATTTTTACTAACTCAAAAGACGTGCACAATTTCTACTAAACGATTTATTCCTTTTTTATATTATTAAGACCCGTATATACTAGTGTATAATATTGTCTGCACACCCCGAGATTCCTGTTTTTCCTAATTTCAAAAAATTATAATTAGTCAATTATATAGCCGTTATTAAACAATAAGTATACAGCCTTTTACATGGATTACATTACTATATCTATATTAAATTCGGTCTTTTGTCTGATTATTTTTTGTATATCATGAAATTAAGCGTTTTGAGACGATCTGCCGATTTTATGATTATGGCGCTATATATATAAACAAAACCTACATTACAGAACAGAACCAGAAAATAAGATCTTGAGCAGTTTAATCCTCATGACATCGGCAAAGGAAATTATGTAAGCCTACTTTCATTCTTTTAAGATCTGTCAGCCGCTTTTAATACCATTTTTAATCCTATCTAACTTTCCAATTTTGCAGATTCGGAGTCTAGAAAGGAATACAAGTTGGGCAAGCAGTATCTAGCTTGAGTTGTACCCCCAAGCCCGAGTGCGTGCTTCAACATCTGCCCTCGTGCTTCTACTATGAAATCCCAACCCTAAACTCGGGAAAGATGAAAGAGTCATGTCTCATTCGCATTTTCCGGCCACCTTTGTCGCGTGCCAATAACTACGTCAAACACTGTTTTACTTCTTCCATCTTTCCCGGATTCGGGTTTAAGGCCTACATATTTTACTGAAAAAATATAGTGGGATACCAGATCAAGCACTGATATAAATGGACATTAATTTGGGCTAAGCCTTGTACTTAGGATATTGTTGTCCTGTGTAAACGTACGTAACACGTGCGCTTAATGGAAAACACGTATTCCAAGCCCCGCTGTGACTGGTCTGTTGTTAAGTTTGATTGACATTCTGGAAAGTTCAATTGTAGGAGAACTCTATTATTAGCAATTTTCCTCATTATTTAACTTCTCAGATAAGCAGTGCACAAACCAAAGGTGGTAAACAGTAATTACAACACATAGTGATTTATGCACAAATCATCAAACAGTGGTGAAATAGGATTTGATGTCAGAGCGTAGAGCGTGTAAACATCATCTACCGTACTACAAATCACCGTATACTGTATGACAAAGGTTAGGCCTACTTATCGTACGTACATCGCTTTTTAATAATTACTACGGAGCTGTGGTTAGGGACTCACTTTCCAATCCAGGGGCCTTGGGTATATAATATCCTGCAAACACCATTCATTTTTCTCACGACTACATATGACCCGACTAAGCATAAAATTATAAAGGTTTCTCTTTACATTATGTCATTTTCATGAAATCGTGAAAAACATTGCCTCAATTTGGATTCGAAATCGGAAATTGAATTGATTCTGTGTTCTGTTTCTACATGAATAAATAATTAAAGTAGTTCAATTTGTTAGCAACTGGAACCAAATGAATCATTAATGTAGTTAAGAGTTTTAGCAACTGGAACCAAATTTAAACAAGTCGTTTATATTAAAAGAATTGAATATTTATTTCCTTTGAATTTTATTCCGTGTTCGGTTGTTAAAATGACTGAATCAATAATGCAGTTAAGTTTTTGAGAAACTGGAACAAAACAATCATTAATGTAAAAATGTTTTAAGCAACTGGAACCAAATAGGCCAATTGTATGTATTTCATTATGCATTACAACAATGTCGAAACTTGTACAAATCACTAACGGCTAAAATGTAGTATTGCAGGTCCCAATATAGCTACGTTCATCTGATGAAACCAACAAATTTTAGTCTAAAAAAGCTAAGTGGGCACCCGTATCGCAGTGGGGAATAGAGGATGCCCCTTGGAAAAAATACTGATATGAAAAAAATGTTAAAAAACCGAAATTTTCCAATAAAATCAGTAACTTGTTTGGTTCGGTCAATGACGATTTATCTATTTTTGTGTAACAGTTGTCTAAGACAAAAAAAATCATAATTGATAAATTTAGGTTAATGGACGTTAGTTAATTATGCCTTTACTGTGTCCTTAAAATTTAATATTAGTTACATTTGTGTCCAATATGATAGCATATGAAAGTACTAAAACGCGCGAGCCATGGCTTTTCTTGGATAAACTCATCCAAAAATCTCACGGATTTAAAATCTTTAAAGTTAAAACTATGAAAACATTCCTGCCATTGTTAAAAAATGAAATAATCTTTAAAAATCTACACTGGCAAAAAACAACGCGTTATTTTTAAGTTACTTTTGTTGATTTTCAAGTCACTTAGCTTTCATAAACCTGTCTATTTACTGAATAACTTTACCCACCATATTTCTCTTTGCCATCTTTGTTCTTTATCTAATAAATCTATTGACAGTTCCGTCTCGTAAAGGTAAAACAAAAGCTTATGGTTAATGTGCCTTTTCTGTTGAAACCCCTTACCTGGAATTCCTTGCCGCTTTCAGTTCGCGATTCGTCTAATTTGCTTTCTTTTAAGAAAAATCCTAAAACCTATTTATTACAAGAAAGTTAACTTGTTTTGTTTCTTCACTTTGTGCCTTTGATAAAGTTTCAATTGCGCTATATAAATATTTATTATTATTATTATTATAATCATGTTAAAATGAACCGCTATATGAATGTGTGAATACTCATTGATGACAATTTGCTGTTTAAACTTGTTTTGTTAAATTTTTTCCACGAGTGGTCTTCTGTATTAGAGGTCATTTTGTGGTCACGGAATTAAAGGATGAGCATAGTGTTTAAGATACATGATCAGCTGGTACTTTGAAAAACTTGTTTCTTACTATGATGGTCTCGGAATTAGAAGGGTCTCGATTTGGAGGATGAACTGTATTTTAATGCGTAAATACGGCATAGCAATGTAGTTCACGAAGCACTCACGTAAAACAGATACAGCAATTAATGACAAAAATTGTAAACCATTTAGGTTCTATATCGTATACATAAAAAAGGGACCTAAATATAATTTTATCTATACATATACCGGTATCATTAATTATTTAAACGTCATTGAAATACTGAAATGATTATTATCAATACCAATATGCAAAAATGATTCGGTAGGGTTAGGACTATTACAGTTTAAATGTTTGTACTTCATCTATCGGTGCATATATTTTCTATTTTTCGAATGCTTGAGCATTTTGGCATAAATTATGATACTGAAAACCTTGTTCATTTTCCGACTGGGATTACTGTAGTTGAAAATTTGATATGGGCCTAATGATTGCATGCATCAGCATCCGCAACGTCATTGGCGATTAGATTTCCAATGGGACCCATATACACAGAAAGGATATAGGCCTAAAATCTTAAGTGCAACCATGTTATGAATAATGAATGTAAGGGAATCTCTAAATCAAGAACTGTATTCAATCTCAATGTTAAACTGTTTTACTTGGATTCAATCCAACGGAATAGGGAAGGGAGAAATTATCGATAATATATCAGATGCATCAAAGATGGACGACGGCAGTCACGATTGAAAAAAATGGTGCAGATCCATGCAGAGAAATAATTCTCATAATTATTTTTTTGTAATTAAAGTAATCGATCACGTGATAGGTATGATCGTTAATAAATTCAGAGTTCACAAAGTCAAATCCCAATGTGTCTCAATACAACACCCCTCTCTTTTAGCAGATTATAATTGTTTACAAGATCATATTCGCCCGTGTTTTAAACAGGTAGTTTACCTGGTTTGATTGGAAACAGGGGAACGCTACTTAAGACAAACGTCCTGTACAAATCCAGTAGTTAAGCCGCATAAAATTTTATGTAGGTTAAATCATTATTGTTGTTAGTTTTACATCTTCGACGTTAAAAAAGAAAATGTGTTAATAATTCCGAAGATTGACATTTTTTTTTTCATCAGAAGGCTTTTGTAACTGCAAAAGCGATCTTCTGCACCTCAAGAATCTCTACGTGCTTCAGAAGAAAAATATAATTGGCGTGTCATCCCTGATATGACGTGATTCAAAAATATGGCATCTCACCAGAGAAAGTACAGAAAATTTGAAGTGGCACAGGCGACATGAAAATGCATGTTGCATATTTGTATTTAGACGCGATAGCATGTTTATAATATGCCGCCCGTCCTCAGGGGCCAGTCAAAATTTCCAATCTCAAAATATTTGTAATTGGACAAAAAAGGAAAATTTTGAATTTCTTAAATTTTTAATTTTAATGCAAAAATGAGTGGAAGAGTATGAAGGATATGTTCAACAGTGGACTGATGTATCCAGAAGGTCAACTATGATCTAACTCATCATCACAACAAATACGTCTGTAGGCCTCGCTACTCATTATAATGTTGTTTATTCGTGCGATATGAATAACTTGCTAGCCTACATTTTCTTTATATATTTGTATGTTTATTGAGATGGGATTAAATCGAATAAAATCTATCATATATGCAAGGTTAAATTGATATATGATGACAAACGGAGGTCAGGAATTATGCAGGATTCACTATTGGATTTTTAAATGCTAAGTGTGTCATAAAAATGAATTATTGAATATTTAAAAACTGGGGGAGTTAATGCAAAAAGGGGCATAACCACCCTTTCCCGAGTTTTTTAACCAACACCCTTTTTGTGTCGTAGAAAAACCAGTTGTGCAACATATACACATTTTTTTCCCTCCGGAGCCTGGCTTTAATGCTTTATTATAGATTATATTTGTTTTTATTTGAGTCTTAGTAATAGCCATACTACAGTAGAGATCATGGGCAGTGCACTATTTGCCTGCCAATCAACAGCGTCTATGTTCAAGATTTTACATAGAAGATGACATTGCTTATGGGGATGCCGCAAGCTACGTTGTATGTGGGGCCTATGTTCTAGACTAATCATACCACAATGGTCTATTCATGTCCTGTTAACAAGGCAGCGGGCACTGCGCCACCCATTGAATTTTCGGTCCATTATCTACCGTAAGAATTCATATTCTTATTCTTACACTCTTTGCAATTGGTACTGTATAAATATGTATTTCCACCATTTATGCAAATCCAGGATTGTTAACTAAAGTATAATATAAGTAGGGGCCTTTTGGACACCGATTTTTGTTCTGCTTCTGAACTTTGAGGTTGGAGGTTTCATCCATCCCTGTAGATTTCGCTTATGTCCTAGGCAAGGCTGCACTTTACCTATAATTGTCTCTGCACCCAGGAATGCAAGTGGAGATTGAAACAAAATGTGCTGATTAAAAATGCAACATTAGGGAATTCCCCCTAGGGAGATAAGCATGTGTTCCATATGTGCTTGATTCAATGACCAGGGGTTTATATAATATGAAGCGCTTAGAGGCCTAGGCCTAGGCCTAGTTGGCACGAAGCAATATAGTTCTAGCATATTATTTAAATGTTATTATATTAAGTATTGTTACTCTCTTAATGTACACTCTGAGTGCAGACAATCATTGAAATCACAACAGCACTTTATTGGGACAATTTGATGTTATATTCCCCCAAGATGGTGCTTAGTCACAAACAATATTAACAATAATATTGAGTCATTCTGAGTCAATGTCACAGCGCCAACAAACATTGCTTGCACTGGATTTTGGCACTAAATAAATTTTTAAAAGATTAAATGATTATTGTCAATCATTATACTGAAGCCTATGTTAATCACAGCAAGCTCAATCTATATCGTTGGGCTCCCATCATTTGTACTTCCATCTTTTGGGCTACCAACTATTGGAATACCATCACTTGAGCTTATTGCCATTTCTTGAGATACTAGCGCTTGACTACTATCTCTAGGGCTACCATGTCTCTTGGATTATGATGGATTTTGGCACTAAAAAGATTGATTGATTATTGTCCATCCTAAAGCCATCAGTAATCAGTGAGGCTTCAAGCAGATTGAGGCACTAGTGTAATGTTTTATCTTGTCTCTTAAACTGGATAATTGCTATCTCTAGGACTGTGAGGCCACAAACAGGCAGATGTCTCATGGTCAATTCCATCTGTATTTCCATCTAAACACTGTGAGGTGGGCTGCCGTTTCTATGACTTCTTCTGATGTTGCAAGTACATCTCAGTCTCTAACTGAGCCATCATATCTTTAATCATTTTTATAGCATATGAATCCCCCTGCCTTTCTGCTAATTTAAGTGCATGCTGGAAGTTATCCCTCGCTGAATCAAAAACCCCTGAAAAAAAAAAAAAACAAAATAGCCGGCGATAAATCAGGTGCACTGAATCATAAATTAGCTAATTACTGATGGAGTGCTATTAAGGATGTTTACATTTCACTACATCAACAGATGAATGGTCCACTGATTAATCTCAGATAAGAAAGTATCTCAACACGATGTCATGCACTTCAATATTTATAATATGTATTATACTGTCTTATTTCCAATAACCTGTCAACTACCACTGGGAGACTTTCAGAGGTCTAGCATTTCGCTCTACATACTTACCATCATGGATTAAATCAACGATGAAAATAAATTACTAACGAGTACAAATAATTTAAAACAGAAAAAACACAAAATGTTACATTAAAGTCTTAAAAAGCTATTTTAATGTTTACATACTAGTAAATAGTAATCTCAAAAATTAGCAAGATCGTATCTGTTGTCTACTGCTGCTACAGCAAAGGTCTGGCTATATTCGTAACTAGCCAGCTGCTCAGGCTAGGCCGCTGGAAGTCCCCCAGTGAGTTGCGAGACGTTGGCGGAGCTGTTTCCAAATAAATCCCATGAAATGGTCTATATACTATCAGATTGTTTTGTCTGAAAACTCTGGTTCTATTTTATTTTAATAGCATTTATCAATTTTTTATCTCACCGAGATGCAACCATTGTTTCCCCCAGCATTGTTATTTTCCTTTCAATTTATATATACACATATAAAATATTTATGTCTGTGATTTTACATTTCACTTACTCATATACATTTGACATGAAGCTAAATTACAGAGTGCTGTTGCCAAGTCTGGGTGTGACATACACTTGGCCTCTTCTACTGCTTTCACAAGGCATTCGAGGGCTTCTTTGTACTTCTTCTGACTGTGGTACAGAGTGCCAAGGTCATTAAGTAAAACAACAATCTGAAAAGACAAGGGTAGTAACAGTGGGTGTGGGAGTTTTAAAGACCGCAGACATGTGGAATCAACAGATAATTCGATTTGTGAATCAATTAAACTATGATTAAACAGAGCAGTTCATTACTATAAAGAATTATAATTCAGGATTTCTGGTCAGGATAGCTAATTTTGATACAGACTTCTGAGTTAGAGTGATTGATTGATTGATTGATTGAATGATTGATTCACTCACCCAGTGATTGATAGATTCATGCCAAACCAAAACTTCGTTGTTCATTTTCTAAACTGGGAGTGAATGCATTTTTTATACCCTAAATTTTCTCAGTTATGGCAGCTACACGTACCATGTACATGTGCTCTGGTGATCACGTTCAGCAAAGGCTTTAATACAGATATTAACTTCATCCTAATGTCTGAATTTCTAACATAAATAAAATATATTCTACTGTATATCAATTTTGACTTAATTCAAAATTATTGCTGTGTTCTTACACTATTATTTTTTGTTACTATTTATCTCCTATTAGATATAAATAATATATATTGATTTAGAAATAGTATAATTTAAAAAAAATTGTTGTCTCATTTTTTGTCCTTGTGTGAAGCTGCAAACATCCTCCATTTCCAGCATGGGCTGGGCCAATAGGGAGGCAAACCAGACAGTTACACTGTTTTACAGCCCACATGGGGCTCCAGGCATATACGAAACAATCTACACCTAGTCCCACAATATACATACTAATAAGAAAAATAGGCTAGCAATAGGAATTTTATAATCTGCCCGACTCCGCAGAATTATTGGCTAAGTGGCTTGGAGTCATATAATCGTCACACTAAAATTAGGTTTCCAAGATAAAGCAAGAAAAACCTGTTGATAATAATAAAAATTAATCAACTGTATATTAACAGAAATTTAGTGTAATATATGACAAATTCAATCAACCTAATGATGAATAATTTACAATGCAATATTTTGTACAGTTTTGTACTGTTGAACCATAATCCTACGTCACAAAATATTCACTAACCTGAGGGTGCTTAATTTCATTTGTTGAGAGATCATTCTGACAGATGTCAATGGCCTTCAGATAAGCATCTTCTGCTTCTTTGTATCGTTTTTGTTTGCTTAATAATTTTGCATAGTTTTCCAAACTCATTCCTAGCAGTGCTTGGATATCAGACTTCTCCTCCTTTAGGGAACTATCACCTTCTTGGAAATCATTCAAGTTATCAGGTTTGTGCATTTTATTCTCTAATGCAGTAATGCACCAGTCATAGCCACTCTCAGCTTCTTCACACCTACAAGACAGAATATAAACCTTGTTCAGTTTTAGACAGATTTTTTCGAAATATAAAAGACATATCAGCTGAGGTTGTGAAATATGTAAGAAACTAAAAACTAGATGAGAATATTAATTACTCATTCAAATGTATAAAAATAAATTATCAACATCCAACTTGACACTATTGATACAATTAAATTTCTACTGTTTTAAACATTTTTTAAATACAAAATTCTTAGATTTACCAAACAACAATACTCCACCTAAGGAATGCAACTCTAAGGGAAGATAATATGAAGAAGAAAAAGAAATTTATGTTAAAGATTTTAAGATCTTGATCTTGAAAATTACTATTAACACTGTGTGAGGCAAAGTGAACAGGATCAATTATTTTTAAATTTGTTAATTGTTTAGGAAGACTCAAGGAGTGTTAATTGAAAGCTGATTATTTACTTAATATGCAAAGAAAATTAAATATTGAATTTTAGTTTTCAGGGTTTTAGCAGAACACAATATGTGGCAAAGACAAGCCAAACCAGTCACTCGTCGCAAAAATCAATTTTGAGTTATTAAAACAGTGTTGGAGAGTAAAATAATAGCTATAAAATGGTAAAAAAATCATTCAAATCGGACATTTCCTTATGAAGTTACAAGCGTTTAACCACACAGCTGTTTAAAGAACAATATATGAGAAATCAGCCTACAAAGTTTTTTTAAAGTTTTTAGGCATTTCTCATGCAGAAACTATCTTTAAATCCTTAAAAAGTGTTGTTTTAACATTGAAAATGGGGAAAATAACAGCATAGAATGATGTGTAGATATATAAAGGTTAGTTTAATGAAATAAAATAGATTTTTAAAAATTTGACATTCCAGCATGTTTTGGCCATTTTCTCTGAAATACGATTTGCGACGAGTGATTGGTTTGGCTTTTCTTTGCCACAAATGTTTATTGAAGAGATCAATCTTATATATTTTTTTGTGTACAATATTGATTTATATACTAGTCACAATAACTGTGGATTGCCAATAGCAATTACACCATATAACCTTTAATTAGCACACCATAACACAGTTCTTTTTATTTACTTCATACACATATGTTCAGCGACTGGCCAATACAGGATAGCTTTTTATAAATATACATTTTTAAATACATATAAAAACAATACTTTTAAATACAAACTTTTACATTAAGTTATACAAGACAGGATCTGAATTGGTCAGTACGGAACACCAGCATTTTTTTCTGAATAGTGTGAATTCCCATTTATGCACAGAACCATTATGTACCTGGGACCAATGGCTTAACGTCGCATCTAAATAACTAGATAATTAGGCCGTGGAAGATCCATGATTGCACTAAACTGTTTTCCCCAAGGACACAGCGATGATGGGCATTGGCACATTACCAAAGCAATTTTTTTTCACTGTACCACCACTAATTAAGTTTTTACTGATTTTGTTATTGAGCACCAATTTTTGGTGGTGATGTTTGCGCTTTAAAAATCATTATTATTATTATTATTATTATTATTACGGTTGTGCCTCTGTTATAAAAGAGAAGCAATAAAGTTCACTTACTTAGTTACTAGCACTTAACTATTTTTGTTATATTATTATTATAACTACTATTTAAACTGCTTACTTTAGCAAGGAGAAATTAATATAAGATTTAGTTTAAGATATCAGCTTTAAAATAAAAAATAAAATAGAATGTCACTGTAGGTTTTTTTTTAAATTATATTTATTATAGTTATCCAGATTCAAAATCAGGATACACATTTTCTAAATTTAATAAGTTCTATGCTCAAGTTAATACAGTAAATTGTCAGTAGGGTTAACTTCAAAATTATTTGTTGATTTTTTTTTTGTCAATTTCAAGAACCGCAATAATTTTTAGGTTTATGTATGCAGTAAAGTCTGTATATTAACAACAAATGAACGGTTTTGTTCTGTATCTGCTTGAATTTGAAAGTTGAATATGAGCAATTCAATGCTATATAATTCAATTTCAGACTTTTCAGATTTTATCTCAGATATGTAACTTACATTCAAACCATTTGTTTTTCTAGCTTTTCTTGGACAACGGGTTAGGGTTTTTGTGAGACTGAATATTTTGGCCACTAATATACCATAGTAATTGCAAGGTCCTAAATGGTATACAAGAGGAACAATTAATTACCTGTAACGCATACCATTTTTAGCTCAAGTCAAAGGATGCTATGCAGTAAAGGGCAAAAGGGTAAACCATGCTAAGTTCATTTAAAGACACTTTTGCAGTTGAGCTAAAAAGCTTGACAAATCAAATCCAATATCTGAATTTTTTACTTTTGTCTATTTAAAACGTAATTTACTAGCTTTCTAGTGAATATTAAAAGGATAAAAATATTTTCTGTGCAAATCAATAAGGTATTCTTGAAAATGATCAAATAGATTGAAACAATTGAATCTCACAATGTATCAGCATGTAGATTCTGTGTGACTTTTTGAAGTTCCGTTTTATGCATTTTGTCTACAGTAGCAAATTTAGTGTCAAATACACTATATGCCTATACTGTATATTAGCATGATGATGTCATATTACAACCAAATATGAGCTTATCATAGTTATTTATCACATAGAATTTAGAGAGCGTGAACAGAGCTTAAATTCCCTGCCCCCCTCCACTTCCAAATAAATAAAAATTGAGAAAAAAGAAAATTCTACTCAAATTTTGAGTTTAAGAGGGCCATTTTTCCGGCCATCTAGAAGTGCCATAATCATAAATTTTAATACCTCAGCCCAAACCATGGTGGGCCTGAGGTAGTGTAGACCCTCCATCTGTAATAGTCCCTCTCTGGGCCCCTCTATTTCAAATTCCTGGATCTATGTATTTGATTTGCATTTTTTGATGAGAAAAGATACAAAGATCTATAAATACAAATATCCTAAAACAATATCATTTAGGTACAGTATAAGCAATACAAAACAGATACAGTACTGTAAGAACAGTGGAATATCCATTGGAATCTTTAGATAATAAAAACTCATCTTAAAAAATCCTTCAGTTTACGAAATGATTTAATAACCTTTTCCTCAATCTAAAATTTTCTTAATGCTACCTCAGATATGATTGGTAGATTTCTAATGAATTTTAATAAACAAACCAAATTATCTAATTTAAAGGTAACTGATTTGAACTTGAATTTGGATTGGAAGGATGCCAAGTGATATAATGACAATTTAATTTATTAGATTAGATTTTGATCCTTGTATAATTATGCTATTAATCTCATAATTGATTACTTTAAAAATTGTTGACATTATTTGGTGCAAGAAAATTGAATTTATACTGTTTTGTGATGAGCAAAAAAAACCTTAACAATCTTGTAAATTCCTTCAGTACTGTAAACAGGGTTTGTAAGTTTTAAACAAATTTCCAGGACAATTCCAGGACATTCCAGGTCAAATTGTTCAAATTTCAAGGACACATTATATCGCTTAACAGTAAAAGTCATATTGTTATAGTGACACTGATCACTTACAACGTAAATAACTTCGCTTGCGCTTTTAAACTGCATAAACAGTCACGTCCAGTGGTCAGATAATTTGAAAAATAATCATTACGTTAAATTTAAATTTATTATTTTAAAGTACTGCAAGAATCTTTATTTTTAAGAATAATTTTTAAAAATTCCAAAAGAAACTTGTCTAAACAGATGCGTCATATAGGCCCTCCAACATGGCGTCAGTGGCCTCACTAAAACCAGCCAATGAGCAATTCAGGCTATTATAGTAGAGATCAGTGGTCAACAAGTGTGTTTGTGGAACAAATGCGTATTCCTGGCATGTTCTGAATGTTCAGTTGTCAAGTTTGACAAATACTATGGAATGGTCCATTTGAAGATGATGTTTCTAATGCCACTTAACATATCTTTTAACTGGCATTGGAAATAACACGTCTCAATATAATTGATATAAATAACATTATTCAATCCCACTCAAATTTCTTCATATCGACCTTTAAATAGGCTGGTATTCAATTTGTGTATGTTTGTGTTAGAAAATCTTTAAAATCAGCAAAAAAAAAGAATTGTTTCAATTTGTGTCACATTGGAAGTTGATAACATTTCAGTTTAATCCTTTTTTAAAAATGATCTATTTAATGAGCAATTTAATGGTATATTTGAATGTTTGTGTTTTTTATATTTATTTTTCATGCATGTATACATCTGTACACCTACTGTACATCCAAAAGGTGCTTGAATCACATTCCTTTTAAGATTCATTTTACTTTTGTTGCATATAATTTGATCAGGAAACTTGCATCCCTAAAATCGAATGTAAAATAAGTCTGTACAAGGGTCCTTCAGAGTAAATAACTCAACAACAAAACTGAACAAAACTGAAACTGCACTCTTTTTACTAGAACAATAGCACTGTTCATAATTAGCTACCTTTGATCAACATGTAATTAATTGTTGAATGCTTACATTTTTGATGACTGTATTTTGCTTTCAATACAGTACCACATTCAGTATAACGTCCAACTATCAAAGGAAAGGTAACTTAAAAGCTTTTTAATTATGTAATCAGTTTGCCGTAACCCTTTCATTTCCTATAATAAAGTAATTCTGATCGAATCACCTCTTAGGAGACCATGACATATGTTATACTTAACGAGGCTAGTGCAGGTACAGTATGGTATTTTATAGATATGAGTTTAACCTCTTGATCATGGGTAATCTAACTGGTCAATCAGCTAAAAACAGAATAAATGCAGAACAATTTTTAAAGAATTTTTCTTTGAAACACATACCGTATTTATTCGAATAAACGCCCTGCTTTGGATAAACGCCCAACTCAAGAGAGTCATATGGAATAGTAGAGCCTAGTTAGGATTAATGAGTCCTTTGGATCATGCAATAACACATTTTGACGGTACTCATGTGTGGTAGTTATACATTACTGTGAAACTAAAAACCAAAAGGTCTACTGATTAACCTCAGATAAGATAGTATAACACATACTCCAAGTATCGAAATGCACGCCATCGTGTCGGGATTCAATATTTCGACATTAATTATGTCATCATCAGTGAAACTAAGGGGTGTTTATTTGAGTATACGTATTTATTTTATACACAAAAAATAAACGCCTCCCTTGAATAAATGCCATGGGCGTTTATTCAAATAAATACGGTATTCGTGGGTTTGTACTTCCTGTTGGTTACAGACTTCGATTTAGTGGTGAGATTGTAAAAAAGGCATTGTCTTTTTGACCACATATTGCAAGCGTACACCATTAAAAATGTATTGTCCCATGCTAAATCCCAAAAAAATCATTAAAATATTTTTTGAAATAACTTTCCCATTTTAAAGTAACATAAAAGTTGAACATAGAAATAGTGTATTTAAAAAATGTCTACACATCAGTTTACAGTGAAAAATGATAGAAACATTTCCAGTCGCTAGAAGTGTTTCATTATTTTTATTATAATTTTTTGGTTTAAAAATCAGGGTACACATTTTTTTTAATTCAATAATTTTTATGCACAAGTTAATAATTTGTATGCTATTGCAATATGAGCAAGTTTATTTCAAAATAATTTTTTATGATTTTTTGACATTGGCAAGTGACAATACGTCTTTAAATTGAGAAGAATACAGCAGCAGCTGAAGCAATCCATATCATCAATTTAGATTGACAATGATGAATGTCTTTTTTATGTAATAATATCAGGAGATGAGTGTAAAACTTAGCAAAGCATGGAAGGCTATAAGCTCATGACCTACTGAAGAATGGATTCACATATGAGATTTAATCAATTCTAAATTTCAAAGTTGTGGTGGAGGCTAAAGCTTTGTCACTATCAAATTTTATGTGACAAAAAAATGTGATGTGCCCATATACGGGGTATGATGACATCATATCACATATTATCAAATTGTAGCAAAAACTATCAAATTTTCTTTGACAAAAAACTGTTATATGCCTATATATAGTCATGATGTGGCTATATATGGTCATGAAATATAAAATTTGATAGTCTGGACAGGGCTTTAAGCTCTGTCTACACTATAAAATTTATGTGACAAAAAATGTGATGTGCCCATATATGGGCACGATGATGTCATAACACATGCTTTCAAATTGTATCAAAAAAAGTTTTTTTAAGATGCTGTCTATCAAATTTTTTAGAAAACACATTTTGACCAATAAGCAAACACTACAAATCACACCAACCAGTTTCATCAAAATACACCACATTTTTCGAGGCAGTTTGATATATCTTGATGATATTGTTCCATCACATTTTATGTGACGCTTTTTTGATGAAATCTGATAGTGTAGACAGCGCTTCAGAAATTTAGGACACAAAGAGTTAAAACCTATCCGAGATAAACATATACTTGGATTCGGTGACTAATTGTTCGGTGACTAATTAAAAAATAAAATGTTTGGTAGGTATTAGTGAGTAAACATTTTGGAATCAAAATAATTGAATCAAATATAATAATAGGAAACAGCTGGCACTTACTTATTGAATTGAGAATAAATATTTGCTAACTTTATGGATAATTCAATAACAGCATTTCCTGTTTTATCTACACCGTTTGCTATAAGGTTCTTTATAGTGTCTTTGATAAGCTTTTCAGCCTTTTCATCCTGATGACGCCTCAGAGCTAGATTGGCCATCTGAAGAAAACAATACAACACAGCATTTCATGTGAGTTATAAATTTACAGTACAATTAATTGATCCATGTTGACATGTAAGGTTTAAAGGGAATTTACTTCCAATCTACAATTCCAAGTTGTCAATCTGTCAAAACTATTTGACCAATCAAATTTGCACTGTTTAGTATGCATGTCTAGGGAATACATGTACAACAAACAAGTCTAGCTAGTTGGATACTGCTGTGTGTGCAAAAAAATTAATTAGCTTATAATCTGTTTGGTAGATACATGGGGTTAGTGAGAAGGAGATCACATGAATACAAATCTTTTTGACGCGACAAACGATGAAGGATTTGGAGGATTTCCTCCATGGACAAACAAAATGTGCTCCCCTCCTTTTTTTAACTCCACCCTATTCCTGAATGTATAAACACACACACACAACAACACTGACAAACTATACAAGTAGCAAAATTGTTCTGTTAAAATTAATCGGGAAAAAAAATACAATAATTTTTTTAATACAAGTTTGAAGGGTAAAAAGAGTATGAAAAGGCTTTTAGGAACCTTTCGAAGCTTTCTCCAGATTATAAAATGTTAAAAAAAAAACAAAAAAACAAAAAACAAAACAAAAAATAAAAAAAACTGTAGTATGCCCTTATAGTCATGATGTACCTATATATGGTCATAGTGTAACTTGGCATCATGACTATATTTAGGCATGTCAAAATGTGATAGTCAGGATTTAGAGCAAAATAAGCATTGCATTGGATTGGATTTATTAGGTGGGAACACCAAGGATAGCCCACGAAAGTCTAGAAGAAGACTTATTTCCAGTGGGGTCCTTCTGGTGGTGATTGGGCAGACAACGGGAGACAATCCCTCTTTTCCGAAGAGTGTACTGCGTTCTTTAACGTGCACATGGACCATTAATGCACACCGGACCAACGGCTTAAACGTCTCATACAAAAGACAGTGTGATATTGTAACTTGTATTTCAGCTGAAACACAAGGAGAGACAGCAATGGGAATTGAACCGGGGACCTAGAGATCTCCATGGTTCAGCGCAAACACAGTGGCTACCACCAGATTAGTCGACTGAGCTTAAAGCTGCTTTTTCAAAAGCATGTAGAATACAAACCTGATCTAATGTGAAGGTAAAAGCTTCCTGGTCATCTGTCTCCTGAGCAAGTTGAAGAGCATCATGAAACAATGCTTCAGCCTCTTCAGCATTGTTTCGTCTCTCAGCAACCTACAAAAAATACAAAGCAATTATTAATGAAAAGAATTTGTGGCAAAATCAAGCCAAACTAGTCATTGAAAATTGTGTTTTGGAGTTAATAGCCAAATCATGTTGGAATGTTGACATTTTATAAATCTATTTTAATTATTTCAATAAACTAAACTTTATATATCTATGCATATCATGCTATGTTGTTAGTTTTCCCATTTTCAATGTTAAAGCCCCATTCCCGACAAAATTTCACTGAAAAAAAGAATTTTGTAGAAAAAATGTAGATGCAGTACTCTAATAATTATAAACCACGGAAAAATATTGGCATAAATTTTAGTTTTACTCAAAAGAAGAAAAATGAGAAATACAGACTATTTCTCATAGGAGATTATCATTTTCTCGACGAATTCTTCATTACTAGGCAAATTCAGAAGTTGCAGATCGAATCCACTGAAATACTCTCACTGTTATGTATAAATGTAACTCAATAAAGTGCGCCCTCTCTAATGAGATCAGTTTTTGTACTTTGCATTTCGCACACTGTGATCGATTGAATAGGCCTGAGATATGTTTGTTTAATTTCCAAAATCTCGGTCAGAATTATTTTTTTAACCAATTTGAAATAAGCAACGGAAAATATCATGTCGGCCGTTTTTATGTGTGATAACAGAACCTAAATCGAGGTAAGGCTTGGCCTAGCCTAACAGTATTGGATAGAGTAATGTTTCCCGCGCCTAATATATTTCTTTACAGACCTATCGCAAAATCAAACATAAAAAATTCATCCGCATTTATTTTTTGTGTGGAACACACAAAAAAAAAAATTAAATTTCAGTCTTATTTTACATTTTTTTCATGTTTAGGGATGTCTAAATTTAGTTAAACTAGCAATTTAGTATTATATTTATAAACCTTTATAACATATATAAAAAACCAGATTTTTCTTAAAAAATGAAATTT
Organism: Anneissia japonica; assembly: GCF_011630105.1. NCBI lineage: Eukaryota > Metazoa > Echinodermata > Crinoidea > Comatulida > Comatulidae > Anneissia > Anneissia japonica. Next base: position 404,665 of record NW_022758691.1, read on the forward strand.
TGCCGGGAATGGGGCTTTTAAACAACAATTTAATATAATTTTTGGAGATCGCCTTTGCCTGAAAAATGTCCGAAATAATAGACTTTAAAGGTTGATTTCTCAAATACAGCGATATGTTTAAATTCCTGTACCTTAGTAAAACAAAATGTCAGATGTACTGTAAATGATTCCTTTCCCATTTTTAACTTTTTTACTGATTAATCCCGTATTAATTTTAACTAAAATAAATTGTTTTTGCAAGGCGTGACTGGTTCGGCCTGTCTTTCCCACATTTAAGAAATGGATATTATTCCAGCTTGCCTTACTCTCTGCATTAAAATAGCAAGACTGAATTTTTCAGGTTATGGGTCAAGCCACCTCTACCAAGCAACCTCTCTGTGGCAGTCAGAGTGCAGTGCACCAGTACTAACACATAACTTGACTCCCACCCAACTCATATACTTTGGTAATTTGAGGAATCCAAACAAAAAACTGATGCCATCCAGATTTGAACTAGGTCTTCAACAAACAATCTAGACACGTGACCTCTAAGCTCCAAGTTACTTAATTATTCAGGTATTAAGTATCTTTCTACAGGATACAATTGATAATTGACATGCATGAGTGATACATTTTGATGAGCAACTCAAACAAATTTTCATGACACCGAGCCATTTGCATTTTTGAAATATCTATATATTTTATTCGAATGTTTTTTTTTAATACTTTAAATGTATTCAGTCATCTTTTTTAATGCATTAATCCATTTTCAGTTGAATTACATGATTGAATGTAGGCCTACTGTATTTGACACTTACTAAGGCTTTTGAAATCAACCCAGATACGGTAATCTTTGATTCATCTCGACTCCACTTATATATGGCAATTGCTCCTAATGCTACTAATCCACCTGAAATAATAATAATAAACATTAAATTGCAAATGTTATGGCAAATGCAGTAATTTCAATTCTTCCTATCTAGTATTAGTTTCACAAAAATTTCTTATGTACTTTGCTGTTCTCTCAATGCAGTGTAGTAATAGGATGGTTAAATGCTTTAAATTTATATAATTATGAAGAAATATACTGTACATACAGTACAGGTACCTATCTTTTTTTTGGAGATTTCAAGGCAGCGACAGGCGTAATAAAAATAACGAAAAAAATCCTATTTTCTTTCTGAAATTTCCATTTTTTGTGGCAGCAGTCCCACTAATTGGCTAAAAATAAAATTTTATTATTTTTTAAAATCATCATTATATTGGCAGGCGGCAGGTTCACTAAAACAAGGTATAAAAAATGTCTTGCCTTACTACTACAATTTTGTGTGGAATTCTATTTTTATTTTATAATTACAGAGGGCCAGAGGAAGAATAGTCAGGCTTATTTAAATAGTTAAAATCCATTTTGTGTAGTCAAAAGTAAAATGAATGACTGAAAAAACTGTCTAGACAATACGTATTGCATTTTAGTTCATTCATTCATTTTGATAGAGCCGAAGAACCTTGCCAATGGCAATAAAATAAAAAAAATGAGAATGAAAAAAAAAAAGAAACCAAAAAACTGAGTGTCTAGGCCTAGACACATCATAGGAGTTCTCTGTACAAAGAATAGTGATCTCACATTTCTTCTGAATAGGGTCCTATGCAGAAGAAATGCCTATTTGTCATTAATTAACAAGAACATATCAATTAATCTAGTAGGCCTAGGCCTAGCTAGTAGTGCTACCAAAGAATGTTGATATACCTGTAATAATAAACAATGTGTTATCATCTCCTGTTTTCGTTTTCGGCTCTTCAAAAACTTTTTGTTGAGGATTTTCGTTGCTTGGCCCAAACAACTTTTCTCGCTCCCTTAGCCTAGGCCTATCGTGCCGGGAGGAATACTTTTGACACTGACTGAAGTTCCCACAGCTAAATCTAGGCCTAGGCCTAGCGAAATTTCTTGATTTAACTAGATTACATGATGCATAGATTGAAACAGGAAACACCGATGCATGCCTATAACACATGTGTCTACATACATTTAATCTAAATATACTTTGCGGTAACGTTATCACATGTAATGATTTCGATAAAAAACCTATTCTATGAACTACCAACATTTTCATCATGGGCGCAGCCATTTTGTTTCTGCTAATTTGAGTAACTTGTTGTGATTGGTTGGTTGTAGTTCGACCTTGTTGTTGAACTCACACAACATGTACAGTACGAATTATGGCGATACACGATTTCCTACAAGGGCGAGTTAGACTCGAAGTTGTCGTTGTGTTTGTGCTGTGATTCAATTTTGTTTAGGAAATGTAAGTTAAATAGCACAGACTTGCACAATTACTTTGTTCTACGTATATACTATATATTTATTAATTTAATAGACTAACAGGTTTGAAATTGCCAGATGCTGATGCAGCAGATTTTTGGACTTGGAGCTAGGCCAAGCAGCAGGGAAAGGTTGATGTCTGATGAGGTCAATAAACCTCTCCTTCGTCAGTTCGAGAAAACCCATGAGTGCTACTATCAACATACGAGAGGCCTAGCATATAAATGAACTTATCTATAAGGGCATTAAAGCAAACTTGCCCGAATTAATTCATATTAAATATATAGCACCAAACCCAACTTGCTAACACTCATAAAATTATAATTTTGATACCAGATAATTTTATTATCAGGCCAGTCAACAAACAAAACAAGCGTGCAATAAATTCTGACAGTCACAGAAAACAGAGTAAGGCTGTGTGGGGAATATATCCTCCGAGCAAAAAATAAGGGCCGATTTCTGCACAGATTTTACCAAAAATTAGGTTTTGACCTAATTTTTATAACCAATGTTTATGAAATTATGGCTGTGAGTAGTTACTGTACAACCCCAGTTTTTCGATCATAATTTGCTATTTTATTTTAAAAGCCTTGATCGTCTAAAGATAAATTTACACTAGGCCTAGACACGATAACAATAACGACACGATAAACATACACTCAATGTTGAAGAATATAAATGATGCAATGATATGTCGTCGTGTTGTTATCGTGTTTAGTGTAAACGTAGCTTTATATGTGACAATATATGGTAATTATTAATAAGATTGGCAGTACTTTGAATGGGATACCATGGTTATCCCTAGAAAAGCCAAATAATGGCTGAAAAACTTCCCTGGGATTTTGGTGTTTGGTGCCATAGAGCAAAAAGAAATGAGGTGGAAGGGATCAATAATTATTGATTTTTAAAGATTATTTTGATAAAAATTACTTTGAAAATAATATTCTTTTAAACTTTTTTTTTTTTTCTTTTTGAATAACTTGGTGGTTAAGATGCATAACTTCCAATCCCATGATGCTGGGTTTCATATGCTGTCAGATTCCAGGATTTTTCTCACGACAAAACAACTCCACTCCATAAGCCTCGTTCTAAGTCTTGCTCAATATGTAAAGCATCATGTGTATATGTTTGTCGTGTAAAGAGATTGCCACCTATGTAGGACAGTGATTAAGTTGATTGGTAATCCTTGGCCTTGTGCCTAAAGGTATAAAGTTTTAATTTTTTATTGTAGGCCCACCTGTACCTTAATATTTCATCCACAAAATCTAAATCCTTTCAGTTATTATTTATTATTTCATCCAAAGTATTCCTAATTTTCTTTGTCTAAATGGCAGATTTACCAGCTCCCTGATGGATGTGGCTAGGTCCAAGAGTGAATTACTCCAGCAACAGGTCATGCAGGCCTGGAGGGAGAGATGGTCAGATGTCCAGTGGAGTACAGAGATAAAGAAAATAGTCCCCCGTGGAATGTCTGGAGATGCATTCAGTCTTGCAGAAATTCTCTTGAATCAAATTTTTGTTGGGCCTACGCCAAATTCATTGATATTGACTTACCTTGAGCATGCAATATCATGTCAGGTACAGTAGAATAATTGATTTTTATTGTCTGATTAATTTTAAGAATAATAACTTTATTGTCTCTCATTTAAAACGGAGGCTTCACTCCTACTGAGAGTGTTCAATAGAAAAATAACAGTGCATTTGAAATCATAATACGTGTAGATGATAAGTTTGAGTCATCTTGTTCTGGAGATTTATCAGCTGTTTTTAGTCGGCTATCTGCACTTTCTTATTTATTTTCCACTTCTGTTTGTAAGACACTTGGGTGCTTGCTACTCCCTTGTTGCTGACCCCTTTTCTTGAATTTGAATTCCACTAATAGTTCTGTCCTGCAATACTTACTGTAGGTTTATTGAATAAAATCATAATGTAAGACATATTGTATGTAATAAATATTCATTAATAACAAAGTAACAAAATTGAGGATCATTAAAAAATGCTTAATAAAATTGTGAATACTGTAATATGTGATCTTGTGTTCAATAAATTATTTTCAACTTAGTTCTGTCCTGCAATACTTTATGTTTATTGAATACAATCAGAATACTAATAAATTTTATATTTAATAAAAATTCATTAATAACAAAGGAACAAAATTGAGGATCATTATAAGCCACTTTATCAACTTGCGAATTCAATATGTGAACCATGTTTTCTATAAATTATTATTATCAGATAGTCTCCTGTACAGCCATCTTCAACAGTATAATAACTTATGAGGACATCTGTATTCAGAGGCCATACTGTATGAAAGGTCTGCTTGATATTCTATTCATCTGTGTTAGTAAACTTGGGTAAGTCCAACCAAATATACACAATCTAATGGCCAAGAAAAATACCAAAATCACTTTTTTTGAATATGTAAATAATTATTTGCATATGAATGGAAATGGAATGGAAGTTTAATGTTAATTAATGTGATTATTTTATATAATGTGTAAGCTGTTTTGTATTTTTCTTATAATTTTATTATATATTTGTTATTATATTATTAAAGTCAGGCTCTGGAGGAAAAAAAATTTTTGATATGTTGTAGAACTGATTTTTCTAAAACAGAAAAAATTTGTTTGACGAAAAACTGGGGAACGGTGAATGAGATACAGATTTTTTAATATTTAAAAACTGAGGGAAAAAGGGGCGTAACTGCCCATTTTTACACCTTATTCCCCCAGTTTTAATAGCAATATTTTATTTTTTTTTAGGATTTTGAGAAAAATTTCCCGCTTTTTTTAGAGTATAAATCATATTTAAAATTTTCTTGTTTTTTGTTAATCTCAGTGGTCATACGATGGATGAAGGCATGTATCTTGCAAAGTCATATTTAAGAGTTGTTCTATGGCTTCTGGACAGCATCACTGCATGCGTTGAGAAAATCAAAGACACTACTACTAAAGTTGATGTGATGATGACGCATATGCTAGACATTCTTATCGACCGGTTCCACAAAATGGTCTGTATGACAGGCGTGTCTCGTCTCCTGCTCTTCATAGGGAAATCTGAAGATGAGGGTTAGTTGATTATTTGCGTATGTTGTAATCAGTTTTCTTATTTTTGAAGCATCTGGAGGATGCATAGATATAATAATAATTATCAAAAGCATTTGGCGCAGCACTTGTGGCTTGGGCACTCAACCTAGATCGGCCATTCTGTGGCAAAACAACGTAACTTGAACTTTGCAATAAGTTGTCATAAGCCCCTCTCCCACCTAGGTTTATTTCACCTAAGAGTCGTACGATTTCTACGAGTTAAAACTCGTGATCTTTAGAAAGGACCTTATACGAGCTTATTACGTGATAGCTACGAGTGAGGTACGACTTTATGGAGTTGGTTACGAGTTATGTACGAATTATGCCGAGCAGAGCGCCGAGTTAACTACGAGATTATTACGAGCGTAACAAGTTTGTACCGAATTAGATACTCGTTTTTGGGTGCTCGCATCAAACTCGTAGATGACAAAACCGCCGACGAGTATCCAGAGTAGTGTACGAGCTATGTAAGAGTACCCCGAATACTCTACGAGCTACCTAAGAGTTCTTCGAGTTTACTACGTGTTATCTACTCGTGGCGATAATTTTGAACGTGTTCAAAATTAGCGCCACGAGTTCAGAGCTGCTACGAGTAGATAAGAGTCCTCTCCGAGCTTTCCGAATTGTCCTACGAGTTTTTGCCGAGTTTGCCGAGTTAGCAACTCGGCATTCTCTTGTAACTCGTATACTGAAAAAAACCCTAGTGGGAGAGGGGCTTTACCCTTTTGAAATTTTGCAGGTTTGTATATCTATAGACATTGTGATTATATGTGAAATTTTAATTACAATGATTTGTTTTGCAAAGTTATTAGCAATAATTACAGATACTTTGTTTTGCCTCAGAAAGATATCATTCTCGGTATTGATGCAAGTAAGACATATTTTTGGAATTTAACACGTTTGGGGCAATCATATGCTTGTTCATACGTCGCTGTTAAGAAAGAATATTGATATATAAACACCAATAACCATTTGATTTTTCCTTGCTAAACTCCATTAACTCAAGACAATTTTTGAATACCATTCCGAGGCAAAACAACGTATCTTCATCGTAGATATGTTGTTTTGCCCCGTAATCTTGTAGTTACGTTGTTTTGCCGCTGAAAACCACTAGAGTTTTGTGCTTAAAGATAGGTGGTGCTATCTCTGAAACGGCGCATTATTGAGACCTGAAATTTTCACAGGTAATTCAGACGTGTTTATATATTCTCAAATTGTATTATCTCAAAATCGACAAAAATGTCAGTTACGTTGTTTTGCCTCGGGACGGCCGAGATGTTGGCAGCTCGAACCCCTCAATATCCATTTAGCTTTGGTTATTATGCAAGGTACTTGACCTAATGGTTGTCTATTCCTCCTGGAGTAAAATTGCACTTGGTGACTTCGAATACAGACAATTGAATGCACTGATAGAAATTGCGGCAATTTGATTTTATTTTAGATTTGAGAAGGAATGGCATAAATACAAAGGTCATCAATTGCCTAAAGCCCTGTCAAGACTGTCACATTTTATTTGACAAAAGCATGTGTCATGCCTATATATGGTCATGAGAACATCACATCATGACCATATATAGGCACATCATGACTACTGTATATATAGGCATACAACAGTTTTTTATCAAAGAAAATTTGATAATCTGGACAATGCATACAGTATATTCCTTTTATGTGCCCCACATTCTTACAATTTTAAAGTTTTTAAAGTATAAAAAGTTTTCATGTGTTGATGCAAAATAAATTAATGGTATACAGACATTATTATCACAGTCAGCATTTCTGTTCCTTTCTGACATTGACAGAAGCATGGAGAACTGTTCAAGAAGCTGTGATGAGAGTGAAAGAAAGTTTAACTGTTTCCGAGCCTGAAAGTGGCCAACCAACACCAGTATTCATGAAAAAAGAGCTCAAAGAAAAAGTTTTAAGATCAATGCAAGACGTCTTAAAGTAAGCAAAATGTGAGCGATGAGTATACTCGTCAAAATCGGGGTAGTGTTCTAGCGTTTATATTTTCTTTGTTATACATTGTAGCACAGACTCAACGGCTGGTAGTTCGCGGAAGATACACCTAAATGATAAGGTACAAATGACGTATGTATGCTTGTTGTGTTACGTTGCCGATAGTACACTGGAGCAGCACAAGTGGGGGCACCCTTTGAACATATACCAACCCATGCAAAAAGTGGACAAGATAACTCAAACTTGGCATAGTCAATAAGAAGTACTATAAGTGCCGTCGATGAGTTTATTCGTCCCCAAATATTTTCTTGCCAATTTTTTAGACACATCATTTTGATGTTATATGACTAGATAAAATTTCAAAATGTTTGTACATGTAAACTTATTTTGGCAAACAGGAAGGAACCTTAAAAAAATGTCTGGCAGTCAATGCAAAATGAGTTTTTTTACCAAACATGAAAGCAAGTTACTGATGACCATAAAAGCATTTTTTTGGCCCTTGAATTAAGTTCCTAGGTTGAGTGCAGTTAATAGAGCAGATTAGCTCAATCGTTTACACCGGTAGCCGCCACTGTTTGTGCGCTTAACCATAGCGATCTATTGGTCCCCGGTTCAATACCCTTCGCTGCTCTCCTTGTATTTCAGCTGGAGAGCTGAAATGCAAGTTACAATAGTGTAGCTGCCTTTTGGATAAGACATTAAGTTCTTGGTCCCATGTGCATTATAACCCACGTGCACATTAAAGAACGCAAGTACACTCTTCGGAAAAGTGTAGGGGATCAGTGTACTGCCGAATCACCACCAGGAAGACCCTACTGGAAATGAGCCTTCTTCAGACTGTCTTGGGGTATCTTTGGTGTTCCATCCATCCATACAACCATCTTGAAATTCGGATATCTGAAGCATGTTTCAAAGAAAATTGCCTTTAAGAGAGATGATCAATGCATTTTTTTTTATTGGTTTTCCTATTGATTCTAAAAAACAGCTTTACAAAATTATCGTTAAAAACACATGAATCAACTCAGAACATAAGACAAAAATTAAAGTACACCACCAAAAAGTGTGCGGTAGGAGGTCAAATAAGTATCTAAACAAATTTTAAGACATGACCACCAATAATAAATACTAATAATATAATAAATAAATAATAATAAATAATAATAATAATAATAGTAGTAGTAGTAAAAGTGATACTGTACTGTACTACAGCCGTCGCATGTATCCGGTGTCCCAGTCCAAATTTATCCTTTTACTCACTCAGTTCAGGTACTATTGCTTAAACAAGAGCTCAAACAGTATTTTAATGTTTAACATGCTAGACACGCATCGCCGTCCATAATGAACACCATTAACAAACACTCGCTGTTTCCTACCTTTTAAAAATTCCTCAATCCTATTAAGTAGGTTGCCAGATAATCTATAAGACTTTAATTTTACAATAATGTGAAGAGACTTAAGGCTCTTAATTTACCAACTTTGGTTGTTTAGGAAAAAACGAGTAGATGTCATTCAGACTTTTAAAATTTTTCATGGTATCGATCTGTTGGAGCCTGAACGTTTGTTTACAGGATAAGATTATCCCATAACTAGAGGCCATGCATACAAGTTGTACAAAATTATAAACTTGTTTGTAATTTGAGTTACCAATGATTGGAACTGCCTTCCTAGTGACGTGGTAAATCAGAGTTTGGTAAATTGTTTCAAAGCAGGCTTAGAGAAAGTCTGGTCGGGCCACCAGAGCAGACTTACAGTCTTACAGACTTTCGTATATACATGTAACAGAAGAGTATTCAATAATGGTAGAGGGACAAATGAGCATTGATCTAGTTCTCGAAGATTCATGGTAAATTCAAGGTAAATTTAACTATACCTTAACCATAATTTGATATGCTCAACATTATATTTTCTCTTCATTTTCTCATATACAGGATTCCTTACATACAAATACCTGTAACACAGCACACAAACTCAATTGTTGTGAAAGGAACAAGCTGTATTATCAACATGATAACTTTTCTGGAAGCTGCAATAAATATCACAAATGATGTCCAGTGTTTTGTTGATCAAATTCTTTTGATAGAAAAGGTTCAAGTAAGTTTTACAAGGTGCACAGTACATTTAATACAATATTTTTAAAAATTTATTTAGCCATATAAGACAAATATTTTCAATAGCGAACTTAATCACTGTCTAAGTAAAAATTTCTTTTCAATAAAAAACTTCATGCATGATGCTCTATAAAACATATAAAAGTTTTGTTATGAGGCTTATACCCTATTCAGTCTACACTCTGTTGTGATGTAATCAGTGGTAATCCAAAACTGATTACTCCCGATCGCAATTAACAAACGCATTCAGACCAACACAAACTTTACATTTTAGGGCCAGGCCTCCAATGGCTAGGCCTATGTTGACTGACCTCAGGCAACAGTGCCTTTGAAATTCGTTGTGATTTGTTGCGATCGGATTCCGTGGTAATCGGGAGTAATAAAGATTGTAGCACCCAATCGCAATGGGTAACAATTGCAATATCGATTACATAAATAAAATTGGTGAGCTTTTACACACGATTTTACTTTGCGATTGGGTGAAGTTGGGTGTCGCAATTGCTACAACTGATCGCAATGCGATGCTAGTCTGAATGGGGTATTAGAGAGTTTTGGTTGTGAGAATAAATCCTGTAATAATGACAGGATTTGAACCCAGCATCCTGAAATTGAAGGTAAGCATCTTAACCACTAAGCTACAGCTCCACTTTGAAGTTAAGATGGTCTTTGGGTCAATCTTGCCTACGTATTTAAAAACAACCCCACTACCTAAAGACTCATGAAGAGACTTATATAGCATTGAGGTTTCAAAATGATCAGCTCTGATAGCCTTGGTTAGTAGAGCATTGATGGTTTTAATAGATCATGAAACATCATTTGGTTTCTAATAGTCTATCAACAAGTTCCTTTAAGTGTTTCTGCATTTGAAGTAAATTCTTAAAATACTATTTGTTTGTAAATAAGTCTTTGTTAATTACTTTAAAAATTGCAGATATATATATATATATAATTTGATACTAACAATGACTCTCTGATTATTTAATTAACTCTGAGTAAAACTCTAATAAACCAACAGCAACTTTGATCAATGTTATAACAACATTAAAACTCTCAATAAAACAATAGTGTAATAATATAAAACAGGTTGTTCAGTATCTATATTAAAATATAGAAGAACATTCTGAAATTGAACTTAAACATTTGCTTACTCAAAAAATTGAAATGTTTTTTATTAACCCCAAAAAATACATACATCAAAACAGTTTAGTTTTCACTGATTTTAGGCTCTTCTTTTTACAAAAATTGAAGTTGCCAGCAAATTTTAAAATTGTTTAATTGTTTTATTGAAACTGGGTATTTTACTTTTACTTTATTAACTAAGCATACAACTACACTAAATTTAAGTATTGAATTTTATTGTTCGGGCTTATTAGCTCAATACACTTTTAAACTAATTTGCAGTTTTAATATTTAATGCTATTTTTCTATTTATTTAGCATATTCAACGACACACACTAGTGAAGGAGCTGTGTCATTCAGCCCTCCTAGGCCTAGTTGATCACATTGACAGTGTGGATGAACTCAAGTGGCATGCATTTGCTTTTGTGAAGGTAGTTGATATATAATTTAAATCACACAAATCAGAAGTGATGTTGTTGGTATATGAGTGTAATACTTAATACATGTATGAACAGATATAAGCCAAATTTAGGCATGTCAAGCTTTTGGCTGGCCCAGGCTCCCTGCAAACAGATGATTTTCCTGGGAAGACGTAAAGGCAACCATGGAAAAGTGCACAATGATCGCTCAAGAAGCTAAACTTCACAGAGACACAAAGCATGTGGTTTTCCCCCCCTTAGGAATACAATCTCTTCATATGTAAGCTGTACACATACTGACAACATAAGGAAAATTGACACTGGCTGTACCATTGATGCGTTATATACGCCTTAGTTTGAATATCCCATCATTTTCTTGCTTATAACTGTTCATCCTGGCAAGTATTCATTAAATAGACATTGTACACTGATTCTTATTTTAAAGTCATTTGAGTTATCAATATAACAGCAAATATTTATTAAAAAATAAACATTAGCTAACTAAAAGACTGTACAGTATCTCAAAATATTGTTTAGTTTTATTAAAATATTTTTGTTAAATATTACAGCATATCAAGTTCAGTTTTCAAGTAGATCTGACTAATGTACAAAATAATGTGAAATTTCCACATCAACATTTTCATTTTCTCTTTTTTTGTCACTTTTAATGACATCTATGTTGTCATTTTCTTTGATGCATTTGTTATCTCCCTTATTTGGATGATCTTCCTTTGGTAGATGTTTGCATTTTCTACACAAAGCAGTTTTTAGTATGATCTTCTGTATCCTCAATTGTGTATTAAATATATTTGTGTCTGAAGTGATCTGTGTGATGTCAGAAGTGCCCTGGACACGAATGGCAAATATCTCCTGGAATTTTCACTTCATTTTGCTGATAATTATCATGTTTTTTCTGGAGTATACACATACAAGTACAGCAAACAGAAGTATTATTGTTAATACAACCAGTATCATTATTGTTAATATCAAGTGATAGCTACCCTCTTTGTCATTGTCATTGCATAATATGCTTGATTTTCCTTTTGATGTTGTTATGGATGTTGGCATGACATCTTTGATGGTGAACTCAATCGAATCAAACATTTTCTGAGCATGAGTACTCACCATACATTTGATAGTGTAATTGTCCGCTGGTAAATTGTTGAAGCACCTTTCATTGTCATGGCTGTCATTGCAATTGATCAAATGCTTTTCATTTAATGTCCAGTTGTAAACTCTTGTACCAGATCCACCTTTAGCATGACAGATGAAGCAATAATGTTTACCACCAGGTGTTTCGTATAAAGTATGAATTTTTACATTTAATTTAGATTGAACTTTCAAAGTTAATATTTTGCATATATTGAAAATGTTTGTATTTTCAATTGAAAAACAGTAGAACAGTACACCATCTCCCAAATAAAATCCTATTAAAGTTTGCTCAAGTGATAAGTTTTTTTTCAAAGCATGTGACACTGAAATGTTATGTCCTACCTGGATCCATCCAATTGTAACATCTTTTGTTACAACATTTGTCAAGATTTCCTGCACTTTACATTTGATTTTTACTTCATCTCCTTCTATGATATCTGTTAAACCTTCACAGATATCTTCATTTTTTATTTCTCTAGCCCCATTAAGTGTGACTTCAGGAGGAAAAACCAGATAATGTTCATTGCCATCATCTCTGCATATGTATATTCCCACATCTTGTTTACCAAGTGATATGAACAGTTGACACTTGACTCTAACCGAGTTATATTTAGAAGGGTAATCTTTGTAGACGTGGTACTTCTGAACATCTTGTTGAAGGTCATTAGGGTCATCGATGGAATACCTTTCTCCAGTCCATACCACCTTGTACTCTTTACGTGTTTGTTTAATTTTCACAGGATGTTCCAAGTTTGAACCACTTTCATTATAAGCCAACTCAATAAAACCTCCAGCAATATGGCCAACAACCAGCAAACTTATCACCACTACAAGGATGAGATTAAGGAGTGGCATAGTCTTCTTTTAGTCCTGAAATGATTTTAATAATCCAACTTCTATAGATTTTAGTGATTGTACAGTAGTTTAAGTACTGATATGTGCTGTTGTTGATGGATAATTAAAGGAAACAGAGAACACCCTTTGTTTTTTAACAATTTTTACTGACTTTCAGTTTTGTTTGGTACTGATGTATAAGATTTGTATCTATACACTTTATAATATTTGGCTTTTACTCTTTAGTGTTGATTTAAGTTATCAAATACTACAACAGTATCATCATGTTTGTCAATTTTTTTAAACAATATTCCATGTTCCACTTTACATTTCAAAGTAATCATTTCAGCGATTCCTGGCTAAATTGTAATAATATGATAAAAATTAGTACTTCTGATTAGTTTAATTTTTTTATTTTATTTATTAGGACAAATATTATTGGGAAAGAAACTTACCATGAAAAAGACTGATTAATGTTTCAATATAAAATTTATTTTAGTAAACTTTTTCTGTTTAAATATTGCAGTGTAAGTTTGAGGCAGATTTGGTAAGTTTCTGCACCTGTATACCTCTTTTTCTCATTCATGTTCGCTAGGACTGGAGTGGCTTCCAGTGTTGTCTACCATATCCTCAATTGTATATCTCCTTATCTGCAGGCATATTTGACTGAAGTGTAATGTAACATTCAACAATATATTATATATTTTTCTACATTTGTCAACTTAATTGAAACTTATGTTGTAATTATCATTCCATTCTTCCTCTCCATTAAATTCATTGGTCTTCCTTTGGTAGGTTTCTGCACCCGTGTACCTCCACTTCTTAGTCACAGTGTCGCTAGATGGATTGGCTTCCAGTATTATCTGCCATATCCTCAATTGTATATAATATATCTCCTTATCTGGTGCACTGGTCTGTGGAATGTCAGAAGTGCTACAAACACTCATGTCAACATCTGCTGGATTATGCACTGCAGTTTGCCGATGTTTACCATGTTTTCTGTTAAGTAGGTAAAGCAAAACAAGTACAACACCTGGCCATACACTGTAGTGGTAATATTACAAATACAGTATAATAGTACTTCTAATTTGTTTAATTTTTTTCATTTATTCATTAAGACAAATAGTCTCGGGCAAACCAAATCTAACTGATGCTATACAACATTTTACTCCCTTTAGTAATATGTAAACTATAAATATACACTAATAAAATATAAAAAGAAATAATATTTTAATAAAATTGTTTCTCTTTTAATCCTTTTAGTGACAGGAACAGATGATATTGATGGTAATAGATACAGGTTATTGCTTTTAGCCAACATGGCCAATACACTTTTCTTACTCTGCCTCTCCCTATTGCCATGAACTCCTTCCCTTTGTTAAAGATTTGACTACTTTAAATTCATTGAAAGTTAATTTAAAACATGGTTTCTCTGGGGGTAAACTGTGCCTTTGATCATTTTTTAAATTGGCATATTATATTGATTATTATTAGTGTTATGTTTCATCTGTGAGGATACTCTTGATGATGATACTTTAATATTTGATAAATGTATTTTGCAGAGATCTAAAGTAATGAACAGGAAAAATGTTTAAACAAAGCATATTTATAACTGAATATTATGTCAAATATTATTAGGTTTTAGTAAAACGCTCCTGTTAAAATATTGCAGTTTTTTACAGTTTAGTTTTTAGGCGAATTTGGCTCTAGTACAAAATATTGTGGAACTTCCTCATCAAAATTATTATCTTCTTGGCATTTATCACATTTAATGACATCTATGTTGTCATTTTCATTCCATTTGTTATTTCTGTTATTTGCATTGATGGGTAGGTAGACTGTCTCTTATACACATCTAGATGTGTATAAGAGGACAGTTACACTTCAGTCAAATATTGTTAGAGATATGTATTTTAATAAATCATGTGATTGTGTAATATATTGTCCTCCCTGGATCCATCCAACTGTAACAACTTGTTTGATGGCATTTTTCCAGAATGGCTGCACCTTGCATCCAATTTTAAGTTCATTTCCCTGTATTTTATCTGTCAAACCTTTACAGATAACTTCATTTTTTATTTCTCTAGCCCCATTCAGTGTGACTTCAGGAGGAGAAACCAGATAATGTTCATTGTCATCATCTGTGCATATGTATATTCCCACATCTTGTTGTATACTGAAAGATATGCACAGTTGACAATTGATTCTAACTGAGTTCTTTTTAGAAACATATTCTTTGTAGATGTGGTACTTCTGAACATCTTGTTGAAGCTTATTAGGTTTATCGATGGAATACCTTCCTGCAATCCACACCACCTTGTACTTTTTACTTGATTGTTCAATTTTCACAGGATTTTGCCGGTTTGGGCCACTTCTATTATAAGCCATCTCAACGAAACTTGTAGCAATAACATGGCTGACAAATAGAAAACTAATCACCAGTACAAGGATGAGACTAAGGAATGACAAAGCCATCTTGTCTTTGCCTACACTTCTCTGAATTCTGGAAATAATTTAGTAATCCAACTGAAGTACTAATATGCACTGTTGTTGATGGATGGTAGATGCAAACAGAAAGCCCTTTATTTTTTTCTTAGATTTTTCTAAACTTTCAGTTTTTGTTGTATTAACTGAATATGTATCAGTTTTGTATATGCGCATTCTATATTTTAAATAAAGCTAACAAAACTAATCAAAGGTACCTCACTACCTCACAAAAATACAATTTATATATATACACTACAATTTAAAAAATTTATATTTCAATATTTTAACAAAATTGTTTAACCGTTTTTACATAATTTTGATTTCAGCTTCCGCAAATATTTTCTTGCCTAAAATCCGGTCCTTCATTTGGTCGTGGAATCAAAGAACTGCTACGGCTGAATACTCTGTTGGATACAGCTGATTCCAAAAGCAAGTATGTTATCCTTTCACAGGTTTCTACTGTAGATCAAATAAAGATAAGGTGGATTACATTTCATTTGTAATTTCAGTTGGCATATTATTCAAGCATACAGAAATAATGATATATATGATATTTTGTTGCATTAATGGGTTCCCTCTAACTTTCATTTTTGTTTAGCCAATTGGCTAAAGCTAAAAAAGAAAATTTAGCCAATTGGATATGTTTTAATAGTCAAATTTGGCTAAAATGTTAAAAATTGTTTTAGCCACTTATCATGCCCTAATTCGAATTAATCCATGTCAAATCTCTGTCTGATAAGAGAATGGTTTCTATCCAAGTCTGACTAAACTTATGTCGGTAAGAAAATACTGTAACTCTTTTTGATGGATCACATCTTAAATAGGCCTACCAATACTAGTGTGCACTATTGATTGAATTATAATTTACATCTGAAGTGAAAATGATATATTATGTAGACTGTAAGACCATTCCAACATGGGTGGCCTAGAAGCTAACATTGATACTTTACATTAATCAGTCTTTCACAAAAACCAGCCCAAACAATGGACTTTACTATTGTGAAAGGCCCAGACTAATCACCCTTCCCACAGTCGCGCGCTTTGTGACACCCCCCCCCCCCCCTCGNCCCCCCCCCCCCTTCGCGATCGATTGTTTGTTCTCACTCAGGAGATTGAAAAATTGGCATCAGAGCTGATATGATATGGGTAAAAGTACACTCATGGAGCAAGGAATGTAGTCTAGGCCTACTTGAGAGCTGTGACATTTATTTTATGCATTCATTCAAGGAATATTTCAGTTAGGCTTACAATTTTTTAATAACTGTACTGCTTTGAAACTTACACGATCACCATCAGCATACACCGTTGGTTTAAAGTTTCACAGATCAATAAATGTGTCACAGTCGCGTTGGGAAATTAAACCGCACCTTCACCGTCGGCGACGTCACTCTAAGCTCTGTGTACTCGTTACATACGTAGATCGTGCTAATTAATACAGCAAAAAATAGTGCGGAAAGTCAATCATAACCAAGTGTCAATGTGACCCCCATGGTTCATGTTGAAAAAGTATTACACACACATTTAAATATAATCTTCATAATTGACTATAATAAAACGATAATAACTGATTAGATTTTTTAACCATCGCACATGGCCTAGCCTGGCCTGGCCATTGACATTGAAATCATACAAGCATTCAAGGAAATACCCCCAAGCTTGAAAGCCATTATTTACCCGACAGTCGGCTGCTTTAGTTCTGCTGTGTGCACTTGGGCATTTGGGGCACGCTAACAGCTAGCCGACCGTCGTGAACATAGAAATTAGTCATTACCATCCAGCCACTGATTGTTACGCTGCCCACTTTAAAATAACAAAATAATTTGCGATGCACACAGTGACATTTGTAGTCACACTAATAGAACAACACACATAAACGTCACATGGCACTGGCAATGGAGTAGCGTAAAATGGAGATCTTGGCCTTGATCGTGGCGATGGAAAAATATTTCCATGGAGAGGTCGGATGAAAGAAACAATGTATTTCAGCAAGTATTTAAAAAAAAATATTTTTATTATTTTTAAGCTTTCGCCAAAATGGCTAAAGTAGTTGTTTTTTGTTCCGCCAATTCAAAATTGTTTTTGCCCATGGCGACTTGGCGATCTGTTAGCATGAACCCAGCATTTTAATATTACATAACATTGGGGTAATGGCTGACAAGCACTTATGGTTGTTTTTCTTTTTAGTCTGAGTTGACATATTTAAAATATATGGAAATAATAAAAAAAAATGTATCATTATAGCTCAAAAAAATATGAATCTTAATGCCAGGCTACAGAGGAAAACAAATTGTTGATGTGTTATACAACTGGTTTTTCTAAGACGCAAAAAGCATATTTGATGAAAAACCTGGAAGCAGATAAGTTACAGATTTTTGAATGATATTGAAAAACTGGAGGAAAAAGGAGCATAACCTCCGGAGCTTTAAATTTTAAGACATTAACACATTAATGCCATCTTGCCCTTGTAAAATCATATTGGAAACCAGCTTAATGACCAGACCTGAGAAACAGTGACATTTTATTTTAGAGTGCACATGCTGACCAAGTTATGACTAAACATTAATGATTTTTTGTCCTGTGTTTTGTAGGTGTGATTGTTTACAACATCTCCTGAGTCAGTGTGTCAAATTGGATGTGATTAGTGAAGCACTATCAAATGAATATATTCAACAGAGGTAATTCTCTTTCTAGTTCATTTGTTGAGGACATTTGTCAAAACATAATATTTAGAAAAACAGTAAGGAATATAATTAAATTAAAACATTCAGACAACTCCCCACATCCTCTCTGCCTCCCGCCCCCCTCCCCGCAACCCAAAAAAGTGAACTAATTGACTGTTGAGTAGAGCGGAGGCCCTTTCAATAAAAAGCAATTGCGTACAATAATAATAATAATAATAATAATAATAATATTAATCAATCAATCAATCAATCAATCAATCAATCAATCAATTAATTAATAATAATAATTGCGTATATAATTTTGTGAAACAGTAGAAAAAACATTCAAAGGTAAACCAAAAATGGAGACAACAATAGCAATTGCAACATTGAAAATGAAAGTGATAATGGTTCAAGGATAGATATAAAGATATTAACTATAGTACAGATGTTTAAAAAATGAAGGTAAGCTTCAGCTTTTCTGCATTTTTTGATAATTTTTTCTAGTCTTCTACATTTACACTAAGGCGAACCCGCCGACTGCAAATATTGATAATATTATAAAATTTTATTTTTGGCCAATTAGTCCACCCGCCGCCGCGTAAAGTGGAAATTTCAGAAAAAAAATTTAACTTTTTCTTTATTTTTATTACGCCCTCTGCTGCCTTGAAATCTCAAAAGATAAGGTATGTTTCTTCCTAATTGTATAAATTTGAAGCATTTAACCATCCTATTTTACGTTCACCAATAAAATATTATTTTTATTTTCTTCTTCGTCTGAATGTTTTTGGCAAAATTATTAAAGTAAGAAATAAAATTTTATTTTGTTTTTATTCTGCCCTCCTCCGATAATC
Organism: Anneissia japonica; assembly: GCF_011630105.1. Lineage (NCBI taxonomy): Eukaryota > Metazoa > Echinodermata > Crinoidea > Comatulida > Comatulidae > Anneissia > Anneissia japonica. The sequence goes on from NW_022758691.1 coordinate 423,642, forward strand.
TTTAAAAAGATAAGTTTGTGAAACAAGGAATAAAGAAAGTCTTGCCTAACACAACCGTTGTAACTCAAATCGTTGAATAATGGAACTGAACAATCAACAGGAAACCAGTCACTCCTCGAAAAAAAAAAAAAATCGACTTTCAGTTATTAATACAGCGTTAAAACAGTAAGACAGCGTTAAAAAGTAAATGAGAGCAATGATAAAAGAAAGAGTTTAAACATACAGATGTTTAAAGAAAAATATTTGAGAAATCAGCCTTGAAAGTTTATGATTTCAGGCATTTCTCATGCAGAAATCATCACCAAATCATTAAAGTAGTTATTTTAACTTTGAAGAGGGGGAAAATAACAACATACCATGATGTATAGATATATAAAGGTTAGTTTAGTGCAATAAAATAGATTTAAAAAATGTTGACACTCAAGAATGATTTGGCCAATATCTCTGAAACACAATTTGCGATGAGTGACTGATTTGGCTTGTCTTTGCCACCTATAATGAACAACACAAATTTATAAGCAATCAACCAAGATAATTGCAGAAAAGCTAAGCTGACCTTAATTTTTTTTAACAATTGCACCACTTTTAGTGTTTTGTCCCAAGTAAAAGTACAAATGATAAAAATAATTAAATACTGTATAATAATTCTGTTCTGTTCATACTCACAGTTGCAAGGGAATTGAAATAAAATTGTTTTACAAATTCAATTATTAATACAATATCCTTCTTTTTTTTTTATTTATTTGTTTATTTAATGTGGGTTTTGCATTTGATTATGTTTTCAGAGCTAACCAGCGCAATGCAGTGTTACCATCAAAGAAAGAATCAAGTCCATTACCAAATGCTACACTAATCCAGCAGGCAGAAACTATGGCTACCAGTATTCTCAGTGAAAAGGTATAGTATGCTCACATGATGTTTGACTTCCATTACAGTGGATGTGGAGGTGGTGTCAAGGATAATGTTGATGACTACAATGACAAAGGTGAAGATGAAATTAATTTTGAGGAATGTGCTAATAAATAGAGGTGATTGTGAGATGGAGTAGATTTTTGTAATGGTTATGATGCAGTGATGTGATTGTGGAAATAATTATGATTGATGATTATGGTAGTAACCCAGCAATTGCAATGCACCATCTGCATATGTTCCTAAATTGTAGATAATTATGGTACCTAGTTATTGGATGCACAAAAAGGTAATATAAAACTGACCAATTTTATTCTAAACCATCTATATCTTTATCAGGGATACTTATATTTTACCATAGAGAAATGAAGTTAGTGTTTGGTCCCATCACACAAGTACTATGGCTAGCATACGGCTAACCCGTTTAACTGTGTGACATTCTTCCAGATCTTGATCTTGATTGTGGGCTCTTCACTGGCCCTATAAGGAGCATATCAAGGAAGGTTGATGGCTTGTTGTAGTAGATGTCTAGATCTAAAACTGGTTCTGAAGAGCTTTGTTCTTTTGAAACATGATTTCAGTTATGAATAATTTTTGTGGTGACATTGATGGTGATGGTGACATTGATGGTGATAGTGACAGTGACAGGTGATGGTGACAGTGACAGGTGAAGGTGTGGGGGTATTGATAGTGTTATAGTGATAGATAATGACTAATAGCCATACATTTTTCATCTGTGAGGATACTCTTGATGAAGGTACATATTTAATATTTTGCAGACCTTCAATGATCCTGATTTTTCAAAGATACAGGAGGATCTTCTTGGTGTCCTTGGTCACCTGATAGCAGGCAAGAGTTTTGATTTGATTGTTGCAGCTGAAGCAGGCACAGGCAAGCTTAAGATCTTCACAAGTAAACTTATCAGGTCTGCTCTCATAGCATTTATTTTGCTTTCATAATGATATTGGACATTATAATCATGAAAATAATAATATTATAATAACAATATTGAAAATTGTAAATAATAATTAAGTTGAACATTGGGTGAGTCTAAACGTTTTCAATATATCCTCCACAATAAAGAAAAAATCAACAAATATGTAATAATAATAGTGAGACATTGAAATACACATACTGTATATGGTAAGGCCAGAAAGTACAGTAGAACCCCTCCTTAGGACACCCCGATTTAAAAGGGTTCACTTTCGGTCACAAATTGAGTAAAAATGTATTATCTTTTAACACTATGGCCAACCCTTATATCGTCGCTCACATCACGAACTAACACAATCAAAGTAGATTGTGTTAGTTCGTGAAATCACAGTAGCGCGTCAAAACGAGCGCGTATTGGTTGTCAAGCAATTTTGTATTCTTTACCACACAAAAAGTC
>NW_022758691.1:425946-452014 GCF_011630105.1 Anneissia japonica
TTACCACACAAAAAGTCCTTAACGACAGCAGCGCGTATTTTGACGCGCTTTTTTGATTTCTCTTATACACATCTAGATGTGTATAAGAGACAGATACCATGATGTATAGATATATAAAGTTTAGTTTAGTGCAATAAAATAGATTTAAAAAATGTTGACACTCAAGAATGATTTGGCCAATATCTCTGAAACACAATTTGCGATGAGTGACTGATTTGGCTTGTCTTTGCCACCTATAATGAACAACACAAATTTAAAAGCAATCAACCAAGATAAGTGCAGAAAAGCTGAAGCTGACCTTAATTTTTTTTTAACAATTGCACCACTTTTAGTGTTTTGTCCCAAGTAAAAGTACAAATGATAAAAATAATTAAATACTGTATAATAATTCTGTTCTGTTCATACTCACAGTTGCAGGGGGATTGAAATAAAATTGTTTTACAAATTCAGTTATTAATACAATATCCTTCTTATTTTTTATTTATTTGTTTATTTAATGTGGGTTTTGCATTTGATTATGTTTTCAGAGCTAACCAGCGCAATGCAGTGTTACCATCAAAGAAAGAATCAAGTCCCTTACCAAATGCTACACTAATCCAGCAGGCAGAAACTATGGCTACCAGTATTCTCAGTGAAAAGGTATAGTATGCTCACATGATGTTTGACTTGCATTACAGTGGATGTGGAAGTGGTGTCGAGGATAATGTTGATGACGCGCGAGTACGACGCAAGATGAAATTAATTTTGAGGAATGTGCTAATAAATAGAGGTGATTGTGAGATGGAGTTGATTTTTGTGATGGTTATGATGTAGTGATGTGATTGTGGAAATAATTATGATTGATGATTATGGTAGTAACCCAGCAATTATAATGCACCATCTGCATATGTTCCTGAATTGTAGATAATTATGGTACCCAGTTATTGGATGCACAAAAAGGTAATATAACACTGACCAATTTTATTCTAAACCACATCTATATCTTTATCAAGGTACTCATATTTTACCATAGAGAAATGATGTTAGTGTTTGGTTCCCATCACACAAGTACTATGGTTAGCATACGGCTAACCCGTTCAACTGTGCAACTTTTTCCGGGTCTTGATCTTGATTGTGGGCTCTTCACTGGCCCTATAATGAGCATACTGAGTAGCAAGGAAGGTTGATGGCTTGTTGTAGTAGATGTCTAGATCTAAAACTGGTTCTGAAGAGCTTTGTTCTTTTGAAACATGATTTCAGTTATGAATAATTTTTGTGGTGACATTGATGGTGATGGTGTATTTTGCAGACCTTCAATGATCCTGACTTTTCAAAGATACAGGAGGATCTTCTTGGTGTCCTTGGTCACCTGATAGCAGGCAAGAGTTTTGATTTGATTGTTGCAGCTGAAGCAGGCACAGGCAAGCTAAAGATCTTCACAAGTAAACTTATCAGGTCTGCTCTCATAACATTTGTTTTGATTTCATAATGATATTGGATATAATCATGAAAATAAGGATATTATAATAATAATATTAAAAATTGTAATAATAACGAAGTTGAGCGTTGGATGAGTCTAAACGTTTTCAATATATCCTTCACAATAAAGAAAAAATCAAAAAATATGTAAAAATAATAGTGAAACATTGAAATACACATACTGTATATGGTCAAAGGCCAGAAAGTACAGTAGAACCCCTCATTGGGACACCCCTATTAAGGGTTCACTTTCGGCCACAAAATGAGTAAAAGTGTATCTGTTAACACTATGGCCAACCCTCATATGTGGCAAGACAAGCCAAACCAGTCATTCCTCACAACAAATTTTTAGTTATCAATACAGTAAAATGAAAGCTATAAAATGGTAAAAGAATCATTTAAATCCGACATTTCATTATGAAGTTTAACAGGAGTGTAAACATGCAGTTGTTTAAAGAACACTATTTGAGAAATCAGCTTTCAAAGTTTAAGATTTCAGGCATTTCTCATTCAGAAACCATCACCAAATCGTTAAAATCTGTTGTTTTAACATAGGAAATAGGGAAAATAACAACATAGCATGATGTATAGATATATAAATGTAAGTGTAGTGCAATAAAATAGATTTAAAAAATGTTGACATTCCAGCATGTCTTGGCCATTATCTCTGAAACACAATTTGTGACGAGTGACTGGTTTGGCTTGTCTTTGCCACATATAGGAGACACCCCTGGGGACACTTTTTTTGGTCCTGAAGGTGTCCCCTTATTTTAGAGGCTCTACTGTATGTAGAGCAAATATTCCTACAGGCTATAAATCTATAATATAATTAATGAATTTGTTTTTAATTACTCTGTTTAAAATTTATTTATTGAATAATAAAAGGATTTTTAAAATTTAAAAGGAATAAAATGAAAATCATATACTTTTACTAACATCTTTTTGATTGATTTTTTTTGTTTTCAGGTTTAATGAGTGGGCAAAGAATGCTAGTGGTGAAGGAGGGAAACAAAGCCAAGTGAGAGCGTTGCTGTTTGACTTCACTTTCCTCATGTTGTGTCACATTGCTCAAATGTACGGTGTCCAAGTAAGTGTCAAATCACCAGGTCAATGGTCAACTAAATCATATCACCATGGTCAGGGGTCAGCATACAGTAATCACATCACCAATCATCTTTATCCTCATGATGTCACACACATTTAAAAAATACTTTATTCATTCATTCATTTGACTATTTTATTCTAACCAGAGTAAAAAGAAAGTGTTTAAAGTTGTATACAAAATTTAAAAAAAACATTTAATGAATGTTACTCAGAATAATTTGAGGGAGGCCATGATTCAATACTTGGACATTTATTGGGTCTTCTTCAGGAATGAAAAAACATAAGACAATAAAGACTTCTTGATTTCTAGATGATGTTGGAAAAGAATGATTTCTTCTTTGAGTCCTGGATAGTCGGTGTCTCCCATTAAGTGGTTTAATCTTTTTGGGTCATCTTCAAGAATGAGAAAATATGAGACAATAAGACTTCATTTGTTTAATTTCTCTAGATGGTGTTGGACAAGACCGATTCCTTCTTTGAGTCCTGGATAGTCGGATGTCTCCCAAGTGCGAACCAAGCCAAGCCTTTAGAATCCATGATAAAAGCTGATCAGAATAAAGTTGAGTTGCTACTAATGCACTGTGCTACTGGCATGGAATTCAAAACTAGGTAAGTAGTTCAACATGTACAAAAGTGAAATTAATAAGAGACAGATTCAACATTTATGATAGAGAATCTATGATGATCATCATCATTAGCAATTGTAATCACCACGATCATTTGCTGTCCTCTGAGCTAGTTAGGCAAGTTAGATCATTGTAATTCTGTAATTCTCTTGTAAATATGACTTTTTCAATCAATCTCTTGTTTGACTGCTGTTTTAAAATGTTTTGAATGTGCAATAAATACCTCAAATATATAATATACCATGTTTTTGGGTCAGGAACTCATTTTTTTTTCTGCATTTCCTTTGAGTTGGTTGACATGTTATATAAGATTGACATGTTAATTTTATTATTAATTGTGTTAATATCATTATTATTTTTTGTTTTAGTCTTGTTCGCTGGCATGAGGCATGCGCTTGTGCTCCCCAGGTAATGGAAGAAATTCTCAACGCTTGGCTTCACAACACCATCTCTGCATCAGACGTTAAGGTAAAATTTTGAATTTATGTTCATGTCCAACTTTTAGACATATCAAACATTTCTGATGTCCAAAGCTGTGGGGCAGATGAACAGTGAAATTATATTTTCAGTGTTTCTACATAAACAAAAAAATGCACAAAAACAGCATAAGGTAGTAGTTAAACATATCTAATGAAGGCACATCAGTTAATCTTTTTAATCTGTTATTGCACTAAACTAAACTGTATGTATGTATTTTGCTATCTTAGTATTTTCCTCATTTCTGATATTAAAACAGCATATTTTAACAATTTGATGATGGTCTCTGCCTGAAAAACATTGACGAAAATCTTAAAATATCAATAAATTAAATTAAAATATTTGTTTTTGATTGCTTGCATCTTTCAGAAAATAATTGACAACATGAAGAGCAAGCTGCACTGCCTCTCGGTGTGCGTTGTAGCGTGGTTGTGTAGCTACCTCCGCAGTCTACAGAACTCAGAGCGAGACAAAGCTAAGCAAATGCTGCTCATGTTCATGGCTGCTAATACAATTGATAGCACGCTTGTTCCTTACGATAAAGAAAGGTTTGTGGAGTAATAATTAATAGAACAGAAGCAAGTGGTTGATTGATTGATGTTTGATGGTGTTAAGCCAGACACACACAGTGTCAGCCGACAAAATCTTCTCTGTTCTTCTGTGAGCATTTGATGACACAACATTGTGTGCTAATTGACCTTCTCTAATAGCCTATTCAGACTAGACTTTGCATTGCGACCGGTTGCGATGTAATCGGTGGTAAACAGTTATAATCCAAATGGTTCGCAAACTTTGACAGCATTCAGACACCTTTTTACTTTGATAGTTAACATCACTAGCAACGATATAGATCGTCCTGTTTTGTTTGAACTTAGCCAATCAGTACCTGTGGAATCCGTTTGCGATCGGATTTTGTGATAATCGGGAGTAATAAAGATTGTAGCACCCAATCGCAAAGGGTAACAATTGCAAAATGATTACTTATCGACTACTATTGGTGAGCTTTCAGACACGATTTTACTTTGCGATTGGGTGTCGCAATTGCTACAACCGATCGCAATGCGAAGCTAGTCTGAATGGGTCCCCTTGGATATGGTAGTTGAGGTCCCACAAAACGATAGTGTAAAAATATAAAAAAGTGCATTTGTGGGACAACACTTTTATATATATATATATACGCACATATTTCTAATTATGCTTTGATTGGTCTGTTGCTAAGTTTAACACTCTGGAAAGGTCGATCGTTGGCAGTCTGAATGAATTCTAAAAAGTGTGCTCTTGTGTGAAGTGTGCACATTCATACAGGGAGGCACTCGTGGATTGTCTTCTTGTGCACTGGCCAATGAATTACCAGAAGAACCCACAGGAATTGAGGCTTCAAAATTGTTTGGGTTATCCTTGGTGTGTTTAAACACCAACTAAGTCGACCTCAAAACTTGGAAAGAAGAATCGTTTACCAGCATAGAGAGTGTACTCAAAAATAGTGTTACAGGATGATAAAGGAAAAGGATGATGTTTTGATTGCTTAACCAAATTATTTTTTCACAATGAGGTTTTTAAACCATACTGTATTAAAAAATTTACACCCATAATGCTGTTAAAGTAATAAAATGATAAACACTCTTTCAGAAATACAATAAAGGTCAACGTGATCAAGAAAATGACCCGCATGTCGATGGGTGGTCTCGAGGTCAACCCTGAGTTTGGCTTGAAGACCAGTTCTTCAGCGTCTGCTATTGAAACACTTTCATCCATCTTTCACGGCCTTATCCAACAGGGCTTTATGAATAAGGCTTTGTTTACAGCTATTGAACAGCTGCAGAGCTGCTTGGGTGTTGAGTACTTCTGCCGCTCTGTTATAGACGAAGTACTCAAATTGAATAGCAAAGCAGACTTAATGATTGCAGGTAAGAAAATTGATCAGAAATCAGATAGTTGGGGAATTACGGTGATATGAGGGGATTTTTAACTACTTTAGGTTAACTTATTAGGGGTAGGCAGTGGTGGCGCCAGTGTAGGGGGGGCAGGGTGGGCATTTGCCCACCCGTCTGACAGGCCTGGACCCCCTGTCCCACCGCTGGGGGCAGGGGAATCTGTATTGTTTTAAAGTAATGTAGGTAGAATTACATAGTGCTTTATACCGAAACGGTCTCAAAGTGCTCACGGTGTGGACAACTCTTACAGTTACTTGCTTCTCCCCTAAGGATCTCTTCGTGTCTGAACTACTCGGTAAACCAGTGCCAGCTACAATTGTCTGTCTACAACAGGGACTGAATGTAACCCCCTACTCTTCCCAAAAGAAGTACTGGTTTCTTTAAAGTGCAGATGAGCCAAATTGTGTACACTGGGTCTGCGCTTAGTGGTCCTTATCCAAGAAGACTTTTTCCACCACCAGAACCATTGATGAGTGCGCCAATATTATGGCTGTACGTTGTGGCTCCCCTGCCGGCACTGCTCGGCCATCCAACTCGTTATATAGTTTATATATAGTACTATATGTTGTAACCTTTTATGTAAATATAAATAGAAATGGTTTTTAAAATTTTTTTCTTTTTATAACAATTTGTGCAACTTTCTGTGCTCCCTGTGATATCCCTTGTCATGCTGCTTTACACACACAACCCATATGCCATACCATCCTACCAGGTACCATACTCCTGGGTGGAGAGAGGAAACGGAAGGAAACTGCTTTGCCCAGGAACACAAGCAATTCGATGAGCATCGGTCTTGGACTCCTGATTTTAAGTTCAAAGTCCAACACCTTACATGCCTCGGCACACACTCCCGTTGCTGTACAAGACTTTAGGGAGGGGAGGAGGCTACACTTTATGCATATTTTGATCATAGATCCGTTTTCATGACCCGTGTTTCTTTGCATCTTTCAGTTGAGATTGCACTTGGCATGTTCTACATTAACATTGAGCAGATCTGCCCCATCCTAATAAAGAAAGTCATCCCCCTGCTTATTAGTGACACAAATAACAACAAAAGAATTTCAGGAGCTAGGGGTCATGCTCTGGCATGTATAGTCGTTTGGACCATTGCCTCTGCTATTACGTACAGCAACAACACAAAAGGTATGACTGAGATTGCTTTTTAACACCATACTTTACCAGGTTGCTTGATCCAATAAAGTTCTTTATTTGAGGCATTCAATGTTTGAAAATATATTTTAGTCTATTTGTGAATAAATTTGTCAAGTGTTTTCTGTATAAGCACCCCCTCGAAAAAAGGCATTATAGACTCAATGTACAGTGGACTAAGCTCTGTTGTAGATAGAGGGTAAACATTCATAAATACACATTTCTGTAGGTAAGCAAAAGGGGTTTTTTTTTTCCTTGTTGACATTAGTCTGTCATCAGTCTGATATTTCTGTTCAACTGTAGACATCCAAATTCTCTCAAGTTTATTGAACAGTTTGCCCGAACTAATGCATATAAATACTCACTATATATTCACTTTAGCAGACTTTTCAATTAAATTCAGATAATTTATTAGATCCACCTTGGTAATTTCCTCCCATCAATTAAGTTTGTTAATTCAAAGAATATCTTGATGAAAATATTGAAATTTTGTAGGCTGTATTTCTCAACAAAGCATAATTGTCTTCAATAGAAAATTTGGTAGTGTCTTAAGATGACAGTTAGATTTATCCGATCTTTTGTTAATTTTTTTATAGTGCTTGATTATGTATTGCTATGTGTGGATTCTGTTTGGAGAGTCCAAAAAATAAAATTTTGAAATACAAATTTGAAAGGTTTGTTTCTTCTGAAAAACAGTATCCTATCTTGGTAATGTTTCAATAATGTCTTAATAATTTATTGCTTTTGAAAGGGCAATAGATATGTATGTATGTTCCAAATGCTTTGCTTATTGTAGTTTCATTATTTACATGAAGATTTTAAAATCAAAGATGAAAGACAAGGAAGAGGAACAAAAAGACCAAGAAGTGAATTTGAAAAAGAGGTTTGTATTTTTGTTTGTAATCTCTTCATTGTTTGTTTACTGTCACTTACTTCCCTTTAGATTAAACATAAAGTGTTTGTTTGTATCACTGTGTATGTTTTTTTGTATGTTTTAACTTTAGACAAACTGTAAAAACAGTTTGCCTACCTGTCCCAGGGTCCTACGTCCAAATTTGTAAAAATCAACACTAAACCCACCAACAACTGCTCTTACTCATTCACTAGGGTTATAGCGCTGTCCACAGTATTAAAAAAACTGTTGTATGCCCATATATAGTCATGATGTGCCTACTCTTTTTTTTTTTATAAGAACACATTTTATAAGAACACTGAGGCTGAAATTGCTTAAAAATTAAGAACAAAATGAGGCTGAGGTAGAATGTCAAACTACAAAAACCAAAAAATTATATCTGTACTTTATGTGCAGTAGTAGGTGTGACTATGCAATACCCTCTTAATACAGTACAGTAAGTGTACCTACCTCCCATTTGGGACCATTTTTTAACCGGGGCCATTTTTTGCTGGGCCTTTCATTCAGGGGCCATTTTTTGCAGGGCCGCTTTCACCTCCCAGTACAGTGTATACTGCTGTACAATAATAATTTTCTATGTTTGAAAAGTGTGTAAAATAAGAACAAAATAAGAACATTTTGAGCCTGAAATCAGCCAAGAAATAAGAACACTGAGCCTGGGCAAAATTTTACTGGTTCTTATAAAAAAAAAAAAAAAGTGTATATATGTCATGATGTAATGTCATCATGACCATAATGTCACATGTTTTTGTCAAATAAAATTTGATAAGCCAGACAGGGCTTTATGAGAGTTAAGCTAGGCATGTGCTTGTTTTTTTTTTGTTTTTTTTTTCAGCGTTATTTTTATGTTAAATATTTATACAAAACGTACTCTTATTATTAATAAACATTCTTTTCTTTATTCCTGTCCATTTTTTATGTGGTATACCTATTAGGACACAGGCGGCCTGAAGGACGAAGGCAGGTTATTGTCTAATTCAAAACTGCGTCGTCTCCTAAGTTCACCGGAAGACGACAGCACGCCAGAAGTAACTGGTAAGTATATCATTTTGTATACATCTTTAATTATATTCTTTGTTTTCATTTTTATTTATTGATGATTTATTTATTGATTGATTGAATAATTGAATTTTTTTTGATAGATTGAATTAAATTGGATTTGTGCTGTATATGTTTGCAACTTTTTCTTCACTGAAGTTTTCCCTCGCAATAAATTATATACTACTCTGCCAAATATGAATACTACATATATTTAAAATATTAGTGGTGTATATCTACAATATGTCATTGCTAAACTTCGTTTTCATTTCAATAGCAGGAAGTCAATCTACTGGTTTTATTGTACCAAATGTTCATTATCTAATTGCAGACCCACTCAACCGTGCTATAGGTAGGTTTAATGATTTTTGCAAATGCCTGTGGATTGGCAGTGTTATCTCTCATTGATTTGCTTTAATCTTTAATCTTTTTAAAGTTTTATCCCACCATTAATTTTTTTATGTTTTTTTTCTTTCCTTTCAAGTTGTTCTTTATGATTAGAGCTCACTGGCATCTGAGTAATCTCATTATTTGCTTTGAGAAATGCCAAAATTATTGCACTATTGAACATTGTGTTGTGCCATGGATATTGGCACTTCACAAATACTTGGTGATAGATTGATTGCTTGATTAATTGTTTGACTGAGTGAGTAGTGAACCACTGATTAGCATATGTATTTTTTTTCCCACCAGCTACCTTACTGCAGTTGTTTTCTTCTGTGATTCAAAGTGGAAATGCTGGCCCAAGAAGCGAATTCATAAATATCTTTTTCCAAGAATTACTGCACTGTAATGATGCTGTAGTTAAACATGTATTGCAGTTTGCAGCTGCTTCAATGGTAAACAATTCATTTTTGCATGTTCTTCTGAAACACTGACAAATTCAACATACTAAAAATTCTGCCGCAGCAATGCCAAGTTGAGAGAAGCTATTTCAGAGAGATCTGATTTAATAAGATTTTTTATTTCAACTTTAATATTCATTGTATTTGGTACTTGTGGTGGTACCCATGGCCAGCTGAAACAATATTAGTACAGTAATAAAAACATGCAAACATTCAAAAATTTTCTCTTTGTGTGGGGGTGGGGAGGGTGGTGTTTGTGGGAATGTAAGAGACTGCATTATTTGGAAGAATTTTGTAACCCCTGTTCCCATTCTTTTAGCGGTAACTGGTCTGAGGTAAGTGCAAGGAGTTCCTAACCTATACACCTAAAGCTCGGTTTCCATTGAATTGCTCACCCTATCGGTGACTCGCCGTCAGTTTTCGGGAAGGTTGAACCTGGTTCAAGTTTGCCAATTGATTTGCAGACAAATCAGGGTACAATGCTACTGCCCTGACGCAATCGAGAAGGCACCCCGAATTGTTTGCAATGCAATCAGCAAAGTTAAACCAAGCTCAACCATCCTGACAAACGTCTTTTATAACTTGTTTACCCATTGCTAGCAAATAATGATGATTTTGAATAAAACTAATATTTCATTTTTGGCCAATAATTGCACCCTCCGCCATGCAAAAATTGAAATTTTAAGAAAAATAATAAATTTTTTCTTTACTTTTATTATGCCCACCGCTACATTGAAATCTCCGAAAATGTATATAAGTCCACGAAACAAGGTATAAAAAGTCTCGCCTATGACTTGCAACACAGAGGGTTAATGGCTTTAAAGTGTCTTCCTAAATTTGCTGTACTATAGTAAAATTATGGTGTCAGCAATAAAATTACAGATCTTACGTAGTGGCTACCTGTTTAATAGCTGACTGCATTATGCTACTTTTACTGTGTTACATACACAGATGGGGTCTCAAATAAACGTAAGCTCTCCACTTATGATTTTTTCATATCAACCAATATCATTTAATTCATTCCCGCTGTTGACTCTGCATGAAAAATTCATTTTTATACAAAAACTGACTAAATACCCACAACCCAGTAAATAATTATAGTGTGCAATTACAAATTAAAATGAAATATAAAACCACAGTTGCCTTTAAATGACAAAATGAATATATTGAATATATATTGTTATATTGTTCTTATGTTTCAGGTGGATCATTTACTTTGTGTAACAACTAGTGGAGGTAGTTTGTTCTTTGAGTTTGTGATGGCAGTCAGCAACCTGGGTAGCTCAACTGCCAGAAACATGGCCATAAAGGCACTTTGTGTACGTAAACGATGAACCCACATGTAAAAAAAAAAATGGCCACCACTAGTGTCAGTTTGAGTAAACAATGAGCACATCAGCAAAAAACATGGCCAATGCTCCGAGAGTTTGCACAAACAATGGACACACCTGCCAAAAAGATGGCTACCGCTGGAGTTGGTTTCCCTAAACAATGGCACAAATACATGATCTCCACTGATTGAGACTGTGTTCATAAACAATGGACCCACCTGCCAAAAAGATGGCTACTTCTATAGGGAGTTAGTTTCCATGAACAATGGCACGAATACACGGTCTCTGCTGATTGATTCTGTGTTCATAAACAATGAACTCCCTGCCAAAAAGATGGCTACCACTATGGAAGTTTGTTTCCATGAACAATGGCACAAATTCATGGTCTCCTCTGATTGATTCAGTGTTCATAAACAATTAATTCACCTGCCAAATAGATGGCTAGTGCTATAGGAGTTAGTTCCCATGAACAACGGCACAAATACACGGTCTCCGCTGATTGAGTCTGTGTTCATAAACAATGAACTCCCTGCCAAAAAGATGGCTACTGCTATGGGAGTTTGTTTCCATGAACAATGACACAAATTCATGGTCTCCTCTGATTGATTCAGTGTTCATAAACAATTAATTCACCTGCCAAATAGATTGCTACTGCTATAGGAGTTAGTTTCCATGAACAATGGCACAAATACATGGTCTCCGCTGATTCAGTCTGTGTTCATAAACAATGAACTCCCTGCCAAAAATATGGCTACCACTATGGGAGTTTGTTTCCATGAACAATGGCACAAATTCATGGTCTCCTGATTGATTCAGTGTTCATAAACAATGAATTGTCCTGCAAAATAGATGGCTCTGCTATGGGAGTTATTTTCCATGAACAATGGCACAAATTCATGGTCTCTGCTGATTGAGTCTGTGTTCATAAACAATGGACTCACCTGCAAAAAATTGCAGCCACTGCTGATTCAGTTCCCCTGATCAGTGTACACACTTGCATAAACATGGTCCACCACTTGAGAGTTGTCTATCCATAATTTATGTTAAACTGTGTATTAAATCATAGGTTTTCTCCAAATATATGATATACATCCAGCCCTCACAAAGCGAGCCTAAGGTGAGCTAGAGGTCACAGCTGGTATTACAAAAAGTAATATATGACAATATATTTCTTTTTAGCACTGTGATTACATAAAAATAATCACAAAATTTGCTTTACACTACAGGTTGTAGTAGGCCTACTTATATATTTATTTTGTGTGAAATGCAATTACTTAAAAGAATTCACCTAAATATTCAGTTATTTTTTGGAGAATGAACCAAGTTAAATAATAAAAAATTAAAAAATGCCGATTATGTTCTCTAAATTTAGTTGAAATAATAATAATAAAATTTTTGGATTTATATAGCGCTTTACACCAGAGTCTCAAAGCGCTCGAAGCGTGGACTATTAACTTTATTCTCTCCTAAGGTCTCTTTGTGTCTGAGCTACCCGGTAAACCGGTGCCACTCTCTTGTCTGTCCACAACAGGGGCTGTATGGACTAGTACACAGGAGAAAAGTTAAAGTGCACATGTGCCAATTGTTTACACTGGGCCTTTGGTTTAGAGGCCTTCTCTGAGAAGACTTGTTCCAACTAAAGAAACATAGGTGAGTGTGCGGTTCGAACCAGCGCCGATATTGAAGCTGAAGGTTGCGGCGTCCCTGCCTTAACTGCTCGGCTATTCGACTCCCCAAAGAACATTTTACCATATGTTACCAAATTTATTAAACTTGCTCTATTTAAAGTAACATTTAAGTTATCAATTTGAACAAACCAAATCAAATATTTATTTCCATTTGTTGAAATAACAAATGCCGAAACCAAGGATGTAAGCCTGTAAACAGATTCCGGAACTACAGTAACTTAATTACAAAACCTTTTAATTACTGTAACAATAATGATGATAATAATAATGATAATTAATTAATTAATTTAATTTATACAAATTTAATTATAATAATAATAACAATAATAATAAATATCCTGTAACTAACTTAATTAAAATACCTTTAGATATGAAACATTACTCAGTATAATGATATTAGTGATGATGAAAATAATAATACTAAAAAGAGCACTCAGTAGAGAGCATATTTCTGCCCACCTCTTATCCCTTTTTATAAAATAGATCCCCCAAAATATGTTCCTAATTACTTTAACCACCACCAGTACCACTCCAACTCACTTGGCTCCGCTCCTCTTCAAAAACACATAGTAACTCTCCCAAACACTTTTTATTTCAATGAGGGGCACTGTTCTGAACATCTAGATGTGTATAAGAGACAGGTTCTTTGAGTTTGTGATGGCAGTCAGCAACCTGGGTAGCTCAACTGCCAGAAACATGGCCATAAAGGCACTTTGTGTACGCAAACGATGAACCCACATGTAAAAAAAAAAATGGCCACCACTAGTGTCAGTTTGTTCAATTGTTCTGTAATGTACTTAAGTAATCCTGTTTTATATACAGTATTTATATCTATCGTTTTATACTTACTGTACAGATAAATTGATCATACCCCAAATGTATGACATTGACCCTGTGCCAAAGTCTCTCTTCCCTCCTCTTCCCCCCCCCCCCACCCCAACCCCTCCTTTTTTCTTTTTCTTTTTGAAAATCGGTTCCGGGATTATCATCCATCAGTTATTAACAATAACAAAGTTTGTTATCTGTAAGATAATATCATTTTGTGAAAATAACAACTTTGACTTCCTTATAGATTTACCACAAAATATCTTACATTATGTGGCACCAGACGCATTATTCATAGTAATAATGAAAATATTATCTAGGTAGGAATAGGACCCCATTTTCAGTGGTCTTTTCCACTTTATGTGCAATCCTGGTTTCACTTGCAAATTTTACTTTTATCAAATTTGATAACATTTTTTTACTTTTAAGCACTATTTTAATTATAATTAATTTTAAACATGGCCATAAAGGCACTTAGTGTACGTAAACGATGAACCCACATGTAAAAAAAAAATGGCCACCACTAGTGTCAGTTTGAGTAAACAATGAGCACATCAGCAAAAAACATGGCCAATGCTCAGAGAGTCTGCACAAACAATAGACACACCTGCCAAAAAGATGGCTACCGCTGGAGTTGGTTTCCCTAACAATGGCACAAATACATGATCTCCACTGATTGAAACTGTGTTCATAAACAATGGACCCACCTACCAAAAAGATGGCTACCTCTATAGGGAGTTAGTTTCCATGAACAATGGCACAAATACACAGTCTCTGCTGATTGAGTCTGTGTTCATAAACAATGAACTCCCTGCCAAAAAGATGGCTACCACTATGGGAGTTTGTTTCCATGAACAATGGCACAAATTCATGGTCTCTGCTGATTGAGTCTGTGTTCATAAACAATGAACTCCCTGCCAAAAAGATGGCTACCACTATGGGAGTTTGTTTCCATGAACAATGGCACAAATTCATGGTCTCCTCTGATTGATTCAGTGTTCATAAACAATTAATTCACCTGCCAAATAGATGGCTACTGCTATAGCAGTTAGTTTCCATGAACAATGGCACAAATTCATGGTCTCCTCTGATTGATTCAGTGTTCATAAACAATTAATTCACCTGCCAAATAGATGGCTACTGCTATAGGAGTTAGTTTCTATGAACAATGGCACAAATACATGGTCTCCGCTGATTCAGTCTCTGTTCATAAACAATGAACTCCCTGCCAAAAAAAATGGCTACCACTATAGGAGTTTGTTTCCATGAACAATGGCTAAATTCATGGTCTCCTCTGATTGATTCAGTGTTCATAAACAATGAATTGTCCTGCCAAATAGATGGCTACTGCTATGGGAGTTATTTTGCATGAACAATGGCACAAATTCATGGTCTCTGCTGATTGAGTCTGTGTTCATAAACAATGGACTCACCTGCAAAAAATTGCAGCCACTGCTGAGTCAGTTCCCCTGATCAGTGTACACACACCACCACTAGAGAGTTGTCTATCCATAATTTATGTTAAACTGTGTATTAATTCATAGGTTTTCTCCAAATATATGATATACATCCAGCCCTCACAAAGCGAGCCTAAGGTGAGCTAGAGGTGACAGCTGGTATTACAAAAAGTAATATATGCAATATATATTTCTGTTTAGCATTGTGATTACATAAAAATAATCACAAAATTTGCTTTACACTACAGGCTGTAGTAGGCCTACTTTATATTTATTATGTGTGAAATGCAATTACTTAAAAGAATTCACATAAATATTCAGTTATTTTTTGGAGAATGAACCAAGTTAAATAATAAAAAATTAAAAAATGCCGATTATGTTCTCTAAATTTAGTTGAAATAATAATAATAAAATTTTTGGATTTTTATAGCGCTTTACACCAGAGTCTCAAAGCGCTCGAAGCGTGGACTATTAACCTTATTTTCTCCTAAGGTCTCTTTGTGTCTGAGCTAGCCGGTAAACCGGTGCCACTCTCTTGTCTGTCCACAACAGGGGCTGTATGGACTAGTACACAGGAGAAAAGTTAAAGTGCACATGTGCCAATTGTTTACACTGGGCCTATGGTTTAGAGGCCTTATCTGAGAAGACTTGTTCCAACTCCAGAAACATAGGTGAGTGTGCCGTTCGAAACAGCGCCGATATTAAAGCTGAAGGTTGCGGCGTCCCTGCCTTAACTGCTCGGCTATTCGACTCCCCAAAGAACATTTTACCATATGTTACCAAATTTATTAAACTTGCTCTATTTAAAGTAACATTTAAATTATCAATTTGAACAAATCAAATTCAAATATTTATTTCCATTTGTTGAAATAACAAATGCTGAAACCAAGGAGGTAAGCCTGTAAACCGATTCCGGAACTACAGTAACTTAATTACAAAACCTTTCAATTACTGTAACAATAATGATGATAATAATAATGATAATTAATTAATTAATTAATTTGATTTATACAAATTTAATTATAATAATAATAACAATAATAATAAATATCCTGTAAGAACTAACTTAATTAAAATAGCCTTTTTATAAAATAGATCCTCCAAAATATGTTCCTAATTACTTTAACCACCACCAGTACCACTCCAACTCACTTGGCTCCGCTCCTCTTCAAAAACACATAGTAACTCTCCCAAACACTTTTTATTTCAATGAGGGGCACTGTTCTGAGTTTTGGGGACTCTTATTTAGAGTGGGCATTTTCAGATTTTGTAATCCGAAACTTTTCGGATCGTCACCAAAATTTAAACATTTCTTCTTTGAAACATTACAAATCCTTGGGTCATACCTAACACTCCCTGTAACTTTCATTTATAGATCTGTGCAGCCGTTTTTAGATAATTTGAACACACACAAACTTGAACGACTGAAAACATATCTCCTGGCGGAGATAAAAAAAAAAACATCTCTGGCGGAGATAATGAAAACATATCTCCCGGAGATAATAATGGGAAATTCGGAGGCAAGGTTAGGCCTATTGATTTTTTGTATGCGAGTATTAATGATTGTTTTAATTAATATTCGGGTTAAATCTCTAAAGCACACAGGTGGAAGTCAACCAAAATTTAGGACCATAACAGAAACTGGTGTTGATCTTAGTTTTAAGTCGAAACTTCGGGACATGAAAGCCTTTGTTCTTATTCATGTAGTTGTTGCTGTCGTTCCTCCATTTTCACTCGAGCTCCTGTGAGTTCTGTTCCGGGGAGCTCTCAATTATGGGAGCTCCAAAGTGCTGAAGAACAGAGCGTAATTATCATTTCTCGATTTCATTTTGTGTAAAGCTCTTAGAAACATTGTTTTGTATTAAGCGCTTTATAAAACCAACATTATTATTATTATTATTATTATTTGTTTGTTACCACGATAACTAAAGTTTGGTAAGATTGGTTTCAAACTTGGCAGAATGTATGTTTTATGTGAATAGGCTAGTTAATTATTTACATAATGATTATATTTCACTAATTTGGAATTTTTTTATTTCACATAAAAAGAAATCTCTTCTATTATTCAGGATCAATGGCATCCAGCTTCTACATAAATTAACTCCGAGCGACCTTCCCAAAACACTACACGTTCCAGATATTTTTTTTTTTTGGCATAGGCCTACGACTTCTAGAATAGTCAATGAAACGCATTTTCGAATAGGCCTCAGGTTTTGTTATTTGTCTTGTCTAGTTTTATAAAATGAGCCGATAATTATGTAACTGTACTGCTATGTTACCAATGAATACGTTTATGACAATAAAAACAATCAATAAATACATCTGTAGTTTTAGTCTACATTTCAATTGTTCTGTAATGTACTTAAGTAATCCTGTTTTATATACAGTATTTATATCTATCGTTTTATACTTACTGTACAGATAAATTGATCATACCCCAAATGTATGACATTGACCCTGTGCCAAAGTCTCTCTTCCCTCCTCTTCTCCCCCCCCCCCCCCCATCCCACCCCAACCCCTCCTTTTTTCTTTTTCTTTTTTGAAAATCGGTTCCGGGATTATCATCCATCAGTTATTAACAATAACAAAGTTTGTTATCTGTAAGATAATATCATTTTGTGAAAATAACAACTTTGACTTCCTTATAGATTTACCACAAAATATCTTACATTATGTGGCACCAGACGCATTATTCATAGTAATAATGAAAATATTATCTAGGTAGGAATAGGACCCCATTTTCAGTGGTCTTTTCCACTTTATGTGCAATCCTGGTTTCACTTGCAGATTTTACTTTTATCAAATTTGATAACATTTTTTTACTTTTAAGCACTATTTTAATTTCTAAAATTTTAGGTAAGTGTTTATAATATTGTTTTAACTGTGTTATTCAATATTTACATGTAATTCATGTACGCATTTTCTGAGTGAGATCGAATTATTTAAAGTCAAATAACATGATTTTATTATTATCATGGGTGGTGGATCCAGAGATGTCCGAAAAAGGTGGGGGGGGGGGGGGGGGGTGGCGATCGAGAGACAACACTACCCTAAGGTGTTTGCTAGATTCCCAGAAATAACCTTTAAGGCGTTTTGGGTGATCAATAATTAAATTTCTCTCTTTTTTATTCTTTTTTTTTTGACTTTCTAAAAGGGGGTAGGATCCCTCTTAAATTCACCCCTGAATATGTATTTGAATTTTGACGTAGGCTTATATACAGCAACCATCGCACTAGGCCCTATTTATTTGTGTCGATCGGTTGGTTCTGTGTAAATCAATTTGTCACGCTCACTCTCTCATAATTTGCAAGTTTCTCTTGCGTTATTTTTTCAGTTATATTCTATATGATATATATATTAATGTAATTTCAAAAAAAAAATTATTGGCCTATCTAATGAATGGGTTTGTCCCTGGTTCATAATAGGCGGACCGCAGGCCAAGTTTGGGCTAGTGAAGTGAAGGGCTAATAATGTGAAGTACATTAACGTTTTGCAAATTCGTGCTGGGCCGTATATATAACAAATATTATTGGTAATATGTGTATGGTATAACCTGCCTTTGTAAAAGTGTATCACATTATACGTTACGTAAATAGCATAGCAATTACTTAAATTTGCCTTTTATTATATTAGTTGTATACCTGCCAATTTTTCTTTTGGTTAAATACAGTGGAACGTTTTACTCTTATAGTGGACAAACAATACAAGTATTGTTAATGAAATTGAAATATTATGCAGTCAAATTATTAGGAAATGTGGGGTATTGGTTTTTAGCGTAACATGATTAAATATAAAGATGCATTAAAAATATTCCCAATAAGTTCCCCAATTAGTGAAATTAGTTGCTGCGAAGCAGCCAATTCATATTCTTGACAGCAATTTGACCTCTGAAAGGTCATTGTTTGTCAAAAAACAAGGGCCTAAGACGACTGCAAAGCGGAGTTTCCTTCTTTCGTTCTGCCGGGTAAAATCAATTACTTTAGGCGACGTTTGTACACTAACCTACTCGTACCAACGTCCGCATGTCGCGCTAGCCTTATCCTACTCTAGGCCTAGACTAGCTAGGATGGTATAGGCCTGGACTACCTAGGATGGTATAGGCCTAGCCTTGAAGGGACGAAGGTCCCAATGAAAAACAACGTCGCTCCTTGATAGCTAACATTGTCTATTTAACATCACAATAATTCATTATTAGACCTATAGTTGTTTTTTGAATTGTACTCCACAAATCTCAGCCGATACCTCGCACAACTCGTTAACGTCTCGTATCTATTGTCGTGACGTCATGGCTCGCTGGCTCACACACACTTGTGATGTCTCGCACTTGTGATCAAATAACACGCTGGCTCGCACTTTGGCAACACTCTTTGGCAGTCAACTCGCCCCTAGAAAACCCGCCCTTGGAAACTTGCCCCATAAAAAAATGTACACTTCCTAGACCATGCAGTCTTCAAAATAAAAAGTGTAACCTTTGGTAATCAACTACATTTTCCACATACATAGACATTTTTGAAACTTTATTAAAAAAAACCTAAACCATAATTCACCACTATAGACACTTTTTGAAAAAATTAAAAATTACGACTTTTTTACCAAATGAGAAGTGTTCTAATAGACAATGGGTCGTGTCTCATATTATTTGTTATATTTTTATTATTCATTATTTTCCCTTGACTCGCTTAAATAATTTTGTTCGAAGAACATTTATATGCAGTTGTACTTCGCAGCACTTCACTTGCAATTTGCAATTTCTAGTACAGTACATATAAAACGCTGTACGCATTAGGCTAACTGTAATTTGAATATTCATCATACAACTGTTGTATCTGCCTACGGTATATTAGGACAACATATTCTTTAAATGGTCCTCATATCCACACCCTACTTTAGATCGTCACCAAAATTTAAACATTTTTTTCATTGAAACATGACAAACTATTCTTGAAAGTTTCATTTGGATCGATAGATTTAGATTGATAAGTTTTTAGAGATATTTAGGTCTATACCTTAGCAATTTTAATGACCCTCAAATTCACACCCAAATTTGGATTGTCACCAAACATTGATAATTTCTTCCTTATAACTTGGTTAAACTTTCACTAAAGTTTCATTCAGATCAGTTGATTAGTTTTTGAAACATTTGGTCTGGGACGTTTTCTTTTGAATGGTCCTCATATCCATACCCTACTTCTGATCGTCGCCAAAATTTAAACATTTTTTCACTGAAACATGACTAACTATTCTAAAAAGTTACATATAGATCCATTGATAGGTTTTTAGATCTGGGACCTTAGTACTTTAGAATGACCCTCAAATTCACACCCGAATTTAGATCGTCACCACTCCACCTACTCCAATCCCCGTCAGTCCCGCCAGAAAATAAAAAAAAGTAATTGAAAAGTGTTAACCGGGGAGAAAAGAGGGCATAAAAGAAAATGTACCAATGGGAGCTCGATTATTTTACCACTCACTAATTTTGAATTTTCTATTGATTGACGACGAACACAACGCTATATCTCCGACAACGATTTTTTTCCAACGATTTCATAAATCAGCTATCCATGCTCAGTGTCGTAACGCCTGTGCACTTTCGTGCGGCGGTCCGCAGGGTCGCCGACGCTTAGACTTCCCTACCCATAAGGTCCTCGCTCTATAGCACCCTGATCCAGAAGGTCTTTGTTGATACATAACAGTATAATGTGTCTCTGACATCGACTGCACGACATATATCATAATAATCCAGTGGAGGTGGGGTGCCCAACCGGCTAAACTCCTACATTTGTAAAAAAAAAAAAAAATTGAAAATGGAAATAAAATATTCAAATTTTAGGTCTGAATGAGTGCCATTTCCGGGCATATGGAAGGGCCATAATCATAATTTGCTTTGCAACTCCCATTATCATACAATAGACTATAGGTCCTTAATTAGACCTTTGCGACGCACTTGATGAGGGGAGGTATGTCTAAGGGACTGGGAGCATAGCTCCCGTCTGCAAGAAGTCAATAATTTTGTCGAGGAACACTGCTTTGAAAAAGCATTTTTACCATCCGAGAGTGCCATTTCCGAGCGTCTGTATGGGCCTACTGTTAAAAATTTGCTCACCTCAGCCTCACCATGGTTGAGGCTGAGGTGATCGGATCCGCCCCTGGAAATTTGATAAATTCTTCCTTGTAAATTGGATAAACTTTCACAAAAGTTTCTTTCATATCCACACCCTACTCCGGATCGTCACCAAACTCTAATCACCTACCGGTATGCATCCTTGGGTCATACCTAACACTCCCTGTAACTTTTATTTATAGATCTGTGCAGCCGTTTTGAGATATTTTAAACACACACAAACGCACACCCACATCAACGTCACACACACACACCCACACACCCCACACACACACACACACACACACACCAATTTACACTACTGAAAACATATCGTCTGGTGGAGATAAAAAACATACCTCCTGGCGGAGATAATGAAAACACATCTCCCCGAGATAATAATGGGAAATTCGGCGGTAAGGTTAGGCCTATTGATTTTTGTATGCGAGTATTAATGATTGTTTTATTTGACGCTTAAACATGGATATTCGGGTTAAATCTCTAAAGCAAGTAGGTAAAGTCAACCAAAATTTAGGACCATAACAGAAAATAGTGTTGATCTTAGTTTTAAGTCAAAATTTCGGGACATGAAAGCCTTTGTTGTTATTCATGTTGTTGTTGCTGTCGTTCCTCCATTTTCACTCGAGCTCCTGTGAGTTCTGTTCCGGGGGCTCTCAGTTATGGGAGCTTCAAAGCAGTGGAGAACGAAGCGGTGAAAATGGTTCCTCTGCGTTTATTCTTCATTTTTCATTAAAAGAACAAAAATTATTCGGAAACTACACTTTTGAAACAGTGGCACACTTCACACGATAAAGGTGCGTTCAAAAATAATAATACTTCAAACAGAATAAAGAAAACAAAGTATAAATTGAGTAACCGTCACTCAAGCATTTGACAAGCACCCTTATCAACGATATATCTCAATAGTTATGTCAATTCCATAAATGACCCTTATTCAATTAAAAGTAAATATATATAATAGGAAGTAAACAAAACTTAGAAAAAATTGACTGTTAGGATATTTTATGGTGTCATTCTATTTCTCGGGTTCATTTTGTGTAAAGCGCTTAGAAGCATCGCTTTGTATTAAGCGCTCTATAATACTACTACTACTATTATTATTATTATTATTATTATTATTATTATTATTATTATTATTATTTGTTTGTTACCACGATAACTAAAGTTTGTTAAGTCCGATTGGTTTCAAACTTGGCAGAATGTATGTTTTGTGTGACTAGGTTAATTAATTATTTGCATAATGACTATATTTCATTAATCTGGAAATTGTGTGTATCTAATAAAAAAGAAATCGTTTCTATTATTCAGGATCAATGCCATCCAGCTTCTACATAAATTAGTCTCATCCGACCTTTCCAAAAACACTACACGTTCCAGATATTCTTCTTCAATTAATAAATCTCTAGTTTTAGTCTACATTTCAATTGTTTTATAATGTACTTAAATAATCCTTTTTTATATACAGTATTTATATTTATCGTTTTACACATACTGTACAGTTTAATTGATCATACCCAAATATATGACATTGACCCTGTGCCAAAGAATGAACAAAAGTTTGTGTAGATTTTTTTTCTGTTCTACGAAATCGTTTCCCCATCCCCCCTTTTTGACAATCAGTTCCGGGATTACAATCCATTAATTATTTACAATATCAAACTTTGTTATCTGTATGATGATATCATTTTGTTAAATTAACAACCATGACTTCCTTATAGATTTACTGCAAAATACCTTACATTGCGTAGCACCAGTCAGTATTCATAGTAGTAATGAAAATGTTGTTTTAAAATTAATTAAATAAATAATACAATTGACTTCCTTTTAAAAGCATAAACTATGTTACATAAGTGCTCTTCTTGACTACTTCTCGGCTTCTTGGTTCGATGTAGGAAAAATATTAACTCAAATATTTAATAAGTACTTCAAATGTTTAATAAGTATTTCCGCCAAATCTTTCGTTTTCTTCAGTAATAATGGAATGCTTATCCAATGATATTAAGCTTTGTCAAAATGTAGGAAACTTTAAAATAAAAATCTTAAATATATCTTGCTAATATTAATTAAATCGTTTATATGTACCTGTATATGCATACTAAATTCTAAGCAATTACATTTTAGATTTTAATATCTTATTTCATTATCCACTATTTTAATCCTTCATTTTATAAATCTTGTCTATATCTTGCTAAGTTTTTATTATCTAGGTAGGAATAGGACCCCATTGTCAGTGGTCTTTTCCATTTAATGTGCAATCCTAGTTTCACTTGCATATTTTACTTTTATCAAATTTGATAACATATTTTTTTATTTTCTTTTAAGCACTAATTTCTAATTAGGTGAGTGTTTATAATATTGTTTTAAATGTGTTATTCAATATTTATATGTAATTCATGTACGTTTTTTCAGAGTGAGACCGAATTATTTAAAATCAAATAACATTTCATAAATATCATGGGTGGATTCAGAGATGTCCGAAAATGTGGAGGGGCGATCGAGAGACAACACTACCCTTAGGGATCTGGGGCATACCCCCGAGGAATTTCTGTTTTCTAGTTGCCCAGAAATAACCTCTGAAGCGTTTTGGGTGATGAATAATTTATTTTTCTCTCTTTTTTTTTTTAAATTTCTGAAAGGAGGTAGATCCCCCCTCCTAAATTCACAACTGAATATTGGCGTAGGCTCATATACAGCAATCATCGTTCTAGAGCCTATTTATTTGTGTCGATCAGTTGGTTCAGTGTAAATCAATTTTTCGCGCTCACTGTCTTATAATTTGCAAGTTTCTGTTGCTTTATTGTTTTCAGTTATATTCTGTCTAATATTAGGCCTATATTAATGTAATTTAAAAAAATATTGGCCTATGGGTTTGTCCCTGGTTCTTAATAGGCGGCCCGCAGGCCAAATTCAGGCTAGTAATGTGAAGGGCAATGTACAAAAACGTTTTGCAAATTCGTGCTGGGCTGTACATGGTCAAATATTATTGGTTGTTTACGGTATGACCTGCTGCCTTTGTAAAATTGTATCACATGATAAGGTACGTAAATTGCGATCACTCAAATGTTTAAAGTATTTTTATCACGTGGTATTTATTTCCACACTTGTCTATCTAGAGGTGATATATAAACAAGAAAATACATTTAGAAAATCAGAACGCCCTGCTGTGGTATTTCGATGCCCTGAACAAATACGAACTCTATCAGATTCGTTTGTAGTAGGTAAGATATTAATTTTGATATTCAAATTTAATAATTTCATTTTCAATGATTAATGTGGTTAAAAAAGCCAAGTAATCTTTAGTAGTTTTTTAGTATTTAAATATCTTCCAATACATACCGGAAAACAAACTGCGTAGTACTTAAGTGTTATACGGAAGACTTGCGTTTGAGATTTACTTTGCAAAATTATATTATTATTATTATTATTATTATTATTATTATTATTATTATTATTATTATTATTATTATTATTAGTATTATTATTAGTATTATTACTAATACTGTACTATTACTATTATTGTTGTTATGATTATTATAATTTTTTATTATTATCAGACCTGCCAACTCACCCGATCCTGTCGGGGGTCACCCGATATCTAAGCAAATCTCCAGTTCTCCCGATCGAATGTAATTTTCACCCGATTTCACTGATTTTACAGGTTCCCTCCGCAAAATACTCCAATTTATGCATAAATGATTGATTGGATCATTATTCAATGTATTCGCCGCGATAGACAAGCAGCAATTTAATAAGTTGTTTTTCTGTAATTTTATACCACTGCCGATACCACTATGATTTGTCTTGACGTGTCTTTTTTTTGTAAATTGCATCATCTTTTGGTTAATTCTGGAAACCTCTAGATTTTTTGGTTTTTAAGATTTAAAAAAAAAATCTCCAGATTTTCATGACCCAGGGGTTGGCAGTTCTGTTATTATTGATTAATATTGCTAATGTTACTGTCATGGCAATTTTTACTGTTGTTCAGTGAAAAAAGGTCAAGTAAAACCACATAGATAAACACAATTGAGTAGGACACTAACAAATAAATAGGTCTATGGTATGTCCATACTGGCGAACAAACGCTCCGATTGGTGGAGTCAGTCACCATTTACAGGCCCGTAGCCGGGGTGGGGGGGTTATGGTTCAGGCGAACCCCCTTTTCTAGCGAACCCCCACCCGTTTTTAAATTGTAGCCTGCGATACAAGCCTACATTCATAGAATATCTCAGCTTCAGAAAATTAAAACGCAATTCCAGCAAACCATGACTTTACGATGGCACACATAAGGATGGCAAACATCGATAAAAACCCGGCTGCCGTCTCAACTTTCACTGGCCTTTGGCTGAATGTTTTTAAGAAACGTACCAACCGGTAACGAAACCGGTCGCCGTCTACCTACAGTAAATGGTGCCACCAAACGAAGCTTAAGTTTTGCGACTTAATCCACCAAATGCAGATAAGGTTTTGCGACTTAATCACCTAATTGTGGGTTGTGTGGTTAGAAAATTCCATAGCCATACTGTCCATAGCACACACTAAACTATGTGCTGATGGAGCATTTTGGGGAAATGGGCTCTCCTTTTTTTCATCCCAAACAAAATATTATTAATAAATCAACATAGTCCATCTCAGTCATCATAGCACTACACTACAGAACGGGGTGCGTCAAAACGAGTGTTTGTTCATTTTTAGTGATAAAGAATCATGAAACGTTGTAGAATAACTGACCTTTTTTCGTCCGCTGTTGCAAAGAAGAAAACGACAGAAAGTCCTGGTGGGTTATTGATTTTAAAATTAATTAGCCTAGCCTAGATGTTGACTAGCTAGGTTCGCTCCTCGTTCATTTAGATACAGAATTATACCCTGACGACAACAAACTAGTGTTGGCCTAGGCTTAAGTACAGAGGACGTACTACAGGTAGGCCTAGGCTTTTGTTGTAAAAGTTGAATTGCATGTACAGGATGCGCCATAGACCTATATTTAAAAAAATACATTTTGTTAATTGTTATTGGTTGGCCTGGGACGGACCTAGGCAGGCAGGCCAGCTTTACCGTCGGAAGTCCTGGGATTCGACGATGACGTCCGTGCACGTTTACAAACG
>NW_022758691.1:455578-459087 GCF_011630105.1 Anneissia japonica
GACGCTTGTGAAATATAATATTTCATAGGAATTATTTCAAATTTGTTAAAAAAATGATTCTGACCGAGATTTTGACACTTAAACAAACATATCTCATGCCTACTCGAACGACCGCATTGTGCGAGATGCGAAGTACGAAAACTAATCCCATTAGAGAGGGCGCACTGTATTGACTGTATAAAGTATACATAAAAGCGAGAGTATTCCAGCGGATGCGATCTACAACCTCCGATTTTGCCTAGTAACGAATAATTCGTCGAGAAAATGGTAATATTCTATGAGAAATAGTCTGTATTTCTCTTCTTTTTTTTTTTTTTATTCTTTTGCGTAAAACTAAAAATTATGCCAATATTTTTCCATGATTTATAATAATTGGAGTAATGCATATGCATCTTTTCTATAAAAAAATCTGTTTTTAGTGAGATTTTGCCGGGAATGGGGCTTTGAAATACGTCGGGTCTTCAGTCTTCGTTAATTGAAATGTAACGAATTAACAATAAATGAAAAAAATTCCAATTTATTCCAATACTTTACGCGAGCACGGAATTTACCCGAGCACGCACGCGCGCAAATATTCGATTATATATGAATTCTAATACGCTGTCCATACTATGCGATGTTAATTATAAAATAATATAATTGTAAACCCAATTAAGTATGTGAAATTAATATGCAGTGTACGTAACTCATATACTTTGCATGTGTTCATCGGGAAGATCATAACACAAAATGGACGGTGTGTACCACGTGACTTTCGCAAACCAAGGAGCGGAATGTCGCAACTCTTCATATATATGGCTCTGCATTTTTCATAGCCATAGTATGGCTTGCTCCATCTGTCCGTGCGTGATCGTGTGGATCGGATGCACACATTATCTTTTTTATATAAATATTTCTTTAAACAGATTTATTTTTGTTAAATTTATTTTAATATACTGGTTAGTATAATTTTATTCCGTAATTAAGTTTAATATATTTTGTTTGGCATCGTTCTATTGTGGTGCCTACGAGGCCTTAGGCATAGGATCTCCATAATAGGGACTGCAGTTTGAGGCCTATCCTATTTCAGGTACGGTACTGTATTACTAAAAAAAATATAAAAAAATCCGACCGACCGACACACGATCTCGAGGTTCCCCCTTTAAGGGCAACACAACAATTTTTTTTTAATTTTTTTTTTTTTTTGGCCTAATGCTAACTATTCTAGAGAAGGCCACGTTTAATTAGTATCATTTAAAGATACCTTATGTAGTTTTATCATTCTTTTTTTATCGCAAAGGACCTTATGAGCCTACAACCCTAAAGTGAAATAGGTGAGTACTTAGAAAACCCGAATTCATTCTAAATAAATTTAGGGCTGCGATAGATAGGCCCTAAGCGATATATTGAGTGTGTGCACTCTATCAAGTCCTCTTATTCATCAACCAGATCGCGTACTTTTTTACGTTTATTATTATTATTATTATTATTATTATTATTATTATTATTATTATTATTATTATTATTATTATTATTATTATTATTATTATTGTTATTATTATTGTTATTGTTGTTGTTGTTGTTGCTTTTGCTGTTTCTGTTGCTGCTGCTGCTACTGCTGCTGTTGTTGTTGTTGTATCCATTAATCTAGGCTACTGAAGTTGCTGTTGAGTTTCATGTTAGGCCCTACGATTGACTTCAATGTGCGAAGACATTATATCAAAATTCAATGAATTGAACAGCATTGTGGTATAGTTTTTGCTTTCAAATTATATTTTAGGTGTATGTTCACGCAAGAAGATGAGACCAGCCGTCACGTTTCTGACAGTGCTTCTCATTTCGTGTCTCTTTATGTTCTCTAACGGTACTCCTCTTCCTGGAGGGTATGTAGCACGTAAACCTATAGCCTAATCAGTATGTATGTATGCCTACAATGTGTCAAGATAGGACAAGATAAGATATATATACTGTAGTGTATTGTTATTGAACACAACCAGTGGTGTACAAACTTCAGTTGCCTTGATTGTACATGCAATCCAATCCAATCATTTATAAAGTGCCTTACTTTACAGATACAAAGCGCTGCACCCCACATACTTAAGCACCCCAACCCACAGGCTATCATGATCAATGCCCAACACAAACACAGAACACATAAACAAATCAAAACTAATCAATCAATCGTTCCATGTGTATGGCGCCATTCCTCCAAAAAAGAGATTATTAAAAAAGGTGGTAGTGACTTAGAACTGTCAAGAGAAGGTGATTGTTAAATGTTCGGAGGAAGGTTATTCCAGGGCCTTGGTCTAGCAGTGATGGAACATAAAAATAAACATATTATCACTTAACAAATACAAATTCAAATGTATTTTTATTGCAATAAATTAAAACAGGATCGGATAAAACAAGTAAACAGTACTGAACAATTATTTAACAACACATTGAAAAGACGTCAATTAGATTTTAAAAAAAATACCAAAAAAGAAACAACAAAAACTGTTGTTATTGTTACAAAAATTTCAATTTTATAAATCAATTATTGAAAATAGAATTAAAAAGTCAATAATAAAATAAGTGTAAGCAAAGGGGCATATGAAAAAAAATATATATTACAGTCCGGGAAAGAATTAAATTGAAGTAGCCATTTAGAAAATATAACAAGGTCAATATTCCATCAAAAGATAAAAAAATTTTATTGCAATTATTTAATATTTTTTAAAAATAAGTGTATACAAAGGGGCACAAAAAATAATTTTAAAAAAAGGAAAATGAAAAGGACAAGGGCTAAATCTCAATAACACAATCAAATAACTTAGCATATAACCTATAACTTAAAATTATTTATCAAAAGTTGAGTCAATTACATAAACTGAGCTGTGGACAAAAGATTTCCTGCATTTGCTTGTATTGCATTTTAGTGGACGAAGTCAACCAGATTTGTTTAAAATATATTGCTTTAAGTGGATGCGAGGGATCATTTAATCTTTTTAACAGCCTTAGCTTATGTAACTCACCTAAATATAAACACCTCCACTCAGTGGCATAACAGGCGGGGGCAGACCTACCCCCCCACCCCCGACGGTTTTTACCGGGCTGACCAAGCCGTCGTATCGGGCTGGGTAATAAGAGAAAAAAAGAGGGGAGAGGGAGGGAAAGAAAAAGAAGAGGAAAAGGAAAGGAAAAGGAAAAGAGAAGAGAAAAATAAAGACAAGAATAAAAAGGAAGATATCATAATGACCAGACTCAACACCCAGCAACCCCTTTTCCACTTCAAAGAGGTGTCCATAGCTCCTTTGATCTAAGCCGCTAGATATTCTCCGCAGTGGCATAACCACCGGGGGACAAGGGGAAAATATCCATCTGTGGAAAATCTTTCCCCACCCCTTGAAGATTCCCTTTTCACCCCCTGAAAGTGCCTAAACATTTTAAATTTCGGGCGCTTCGCGCGCATTTACTGTTTAATTAGGCCAAATTCCTCTAAAAATTGCACATTTTAGGGAGTTTTGATCAATTCCGACGAAATTAGAATT
>NW_022758691.1:459679-460232 GCF_011630105.1 Anneissia japonica
CTGAACAATTATTTAACAACACATTGAAAAGACGTCAATTAGATTTTAAAAAAAATACCAAAAAAGAAACAACAAAAACTGTTGTTATTGTTACAAAAATTTCAATTTTATAAATCAATTATTGAAAATAGAATTAAAAAGTCAATAATAAAATAAGTGTAAGCAAAGGGGCATATGAAAAAATATATATATATTACAGTCCGGGAAAGAATTAAATTGAAGTAGCCAAAGGGGCACCAAAAATAATTTAAAAAAAAGGAAAATGAAAAGGACAAGGGCTAAATCTCAATAACACAATCAAATAACTTAGCATATATCCTATAACTTAAAATTATTTATCAAAAGTTGAGTCAATTACATAAACTGAGCTGTGGACAAAAGATTTCCTGCATTTGCTTGTATTGCATTTTAGTGGACGAAGTCAACCAGATTTGTTTAAAATGTATTGCTTTAAGTGGATGCGAGGGATCATTTAATCTTTTTAACAGCCTTAGCTTATGTAACTCACCTAAATATAAACACTTCCACTCAGTGGCGTAACAGGCGGGGGCAG
>NW_022758691.1:460265-463719 GCF_011630105.1 Anneissia japonica
TGCCCAAGCCGTCGTACCGGGCTGGGTAATAAGAGAAAACAAGAGGGGAGAGGGAGGGAAAGAAAAAGAAGGGGAAAAGAAAAGGAAAGGAAAAGGAAAAGAGAAGAGAAAAATAAAGACAAGAATAAAAAGGAAGATATCATAATGACCATACTCACAACACCCTGCAACCCCTTTTCCACTTCAAAGAGGTGTCCATATCTCCTTTGATCTAAGCCGCCAGATATTCTCGGCAGTGTCATAACCACCGGGGGACAAGGGGAAAATATCCATCTGTGGAAAATCTTTCCCCAACTCTTAAAGATTCCCTTTTCACCCCCTGAAAGTGCCTAAAAATTTCAAATTTCGGGCGCTTCGCGCGCATTTACTGTTAAATTAGGCCAAATTCCTCTAAAAATTGCACATTTTAGGGAGTTTTGATCAATTCCGACGAAATTAGAATTAAAAAAAAAAAAATTTAGGGTTAGCCTTCTAAGTTATTAAAACACATAGGCCTAATAGTCCCAAACTCAAGAAAGAAAATTTATGATAGATCGTATTACCTAAAGATGGGCCTCAATGTGTAATGATGGTGAAAGACTATTGGTAATAAATAAAACCATGATGAAAAGGCTTATATATAGTTTCAAACACACGTGTGTGACCTAATTATAAAATAAGATAAGCCCTATGTCGTATTGTTTTCTATATGCGAGGGGGTGGGGGTGGGTATGATAAATTACTAACCGGGAAAATTATTACCTCCCCCCCCCCTGACCCAAGACCCCTGTTACGCGCCTGCCTCCACTGATGATAAAGTGAATTATGTGCATCACTTATATAAAACTACATTTGACAGAGCGAACGTGTGCAGTCGTAAAGTTTCTATACAAGAAACGCGCAAAGTTTCATATGCTCAGTCGACATGCAGAAGTGGTACAACAAAATGTGGAACGTGGGGTTGGAATCGATGCAAAAAGTACTGGTGAGTGTTTTTCATATACATGTACATACGATTTTAACTCTGCAACATTGTAAAACTTTAACAAATCAGATATACGTACCAATTTGTTGATTCATTATCATTTACTGAAACTAAATGCTTGCGCTTATCTTCTTTTGCTACTGTAGCCTAATAGATATTTAATTCGCTTCCTTGACACACAAATAAAAATATGTTACAATACCGAATGTGTACATGCATGTTTTCCAATTACGATTAGCACCAGCAAAATATTGATTGATGTTTTTTTTTTAAATGTTCCATGCATATATACTAGGAAGAGTTACTCTCGAATGTATCGCACCGAAGCATACACAGTGTATTCTACAAACTACTATTGCTGCTCGGGTTGGGCGGAAAACAATGTGAATCATTGTACAATACGTAAGTTGGTACATGCATATTAGTTATACACGGCAGTTCTAGCATAACAACGATGTTTAGGCCCATCCCAGCCAACAATATTACGTTTTAATATTTGTTATAATAACGTTACATTTTGGTGCTCAGAACGTTTTCATATAACCTTCTACGAACATAAATTTGTATAGACGTACATACAACTTAAAATATAATGTTTAAATATAAAGTTCATATAGGCCTAACGTTATTAATAAAGGATATTAAAACATTTAAAAATAACGTTTATAAAACGTTATAATAATGCAATAGTTTGGTGTTTAAACTGGTATTTATATAAAGTTCTATCGTAAGTTAGTTATAAGTTATAAAATATAACGTAAATATATAACGTTCTTTCATTACGTTTATGTAAGTAACGTGGTTTGGTGCTAGGAATGTCTCTATAACTTCCTATGAACGTATATTTGTAGAACACTATTGACATATTTATAATGTAAAATATAACGTTCAAATATTACGTTTATGGAACGTTGTTAAGAAACGATTTTAAAACCTTATATATAGTTTAAAGTACCTTGTAAAAATGTAACAGTTTAGTGTTAAGAATTTTTTTTTATATACTGTATATAAAACGTTATATAAACGTATTTTTGTAGAACCATATTTACGTTTAACTATTACGTTTATTTAACGTTACAATCGTTATAATAACGTAACATAGTTTGGTGATATCAATGCATTTATTTAACCTTATAAGAACTTTCTTTTGTAAAACAATATTTACGTATTTATAACTTAATATACAATGTTCAAATACCGTAAAACCTCTAATTGAAGTCCTTTTTTTTTCTTTCTCGAGACGGGCTTCTTTTTTGAGATGGAGTTCTTTTCGAGGCTACTTTTGCAAAGTAAAGTGGGAGCTTCTTTTCAAAATGAATGCTGTTGATTTTGGGAATTACTATTATAGAACAATAAGTAGGGCCACTGTTACATCAATCTGTACCATAGAGTTTATTAACCGGCATTGAATCACCTAAACTACTGTATAAACCAAGCGTGTTTTTATTATTTTTTATTTTATTTCTTCGAATTTGTGTCTTATGTACTGTACTATCTCGAAAAGAAGCCCATGCTATCTTGAAAGGCTTCTTTTCGAAACTACTTTTGCAAATTAAAGAGGGGGATGTAAACAGTTAGTTTGCTACGAACGTTTTTATATAACGATGGATAGATAGATAGATATTATTCCGAATACGTTTCAATATAAACTGTATTTATATTTCCCAAGTTGAGAAGATTACCTGTTTGAGAATGATGATGATGACGACAATGACGGTGACAGTGACGGGACGACAATGACTTCGACGACGACGACGATAATAATAAAAATAATATTAATAATTATTATTATAATGATAATTATTATTATTATTAGAACATTGTAATTTGATATGTTGTTATATACGTCGGTGTAGATGCGTGTAGTATCCGCAGGGAGACTAATTTCGTTTATAAAAAATGTATTGCAATTAATTACATTTCTCGACTAACACTATTCTTTATTTGGATGCATACACAAGCTATCTGTAATGTGGATTGTGGCATTGGAGGGATATGCGTCCAACCTAATATATGTAGTTGTAACCCAGGCTTTATTGGACTAACGTGTGAAGGTTAGTAAAGTGTAATGATCATTAAGCTCTAAACATTCCATATGCTATGTGAGTGGTTTTTCCTCCTAAGAATTAATGAAATAAGGCAAAAAAATATCAATACAAACACAATATTGTTTAACTTTTTCAAATAAAACAGAAGATAATAATATAAAGGCTAAAATGTTACTAAGTAATGCGTTAGTTATTAAGTACGGTATTACTTTACAAAAGTCTATTGTAAAGTAATATATTATTGATATAATACAACGAGCTTTAAAATACATCTTTTAGTCAATCGTTTTCAGATAAGAACGAATGTTTGGAGAACTATGGGGGATGTGATCGAGTTACTGAACGTTGTGTCAACACTGACGGTAGTTTCTATTGCGAATGTTTCACAGGGTACGCTAGGAACAGCGGCAGCGGGACTTGTCAACGTAAGCACTTGGACTTA
>NW_022758691.1:464608-482742 GCF_011630105.1 Anneissia japonica
GGGAATCTGCAAGTGCGAAAAACATTTGCTGCAACCGGGATTTTAACCCGGGACTTTCTGCTGTCTATGCAGACGCCTTAAAACTTGGCAATTGAAGTTTCGTTGCGAATTCAAACCCGATTAAAGCCACTTATTTTTGCACTCTCTGCACGTTCGTACTTGAATAACACTAGTTCTCATTGCACGGCGAATAACAGAGATCAATATGATACGCCCCCTCCTTGAGCATTTAACGACAAGACGGGATCTTCTAAAAGATACCCAGGACCCAGGACCTTCTGCTGTCAATGCAGACGCCTTAACCAACTTTGAAATTGAGACTTGGTTGGTAGTTCAAATCCGATTAAAGCAAATTATTCTATATATTTACATATAATCTGTGTGTGTATGTGTGTGTGTGTTTGTGTGTGCTTTAATCGTACACCTACTAATTAAGCTAATTTTTAACCAACGACATTTTATCTTAAAAAATCCTACTAGCTGTTTGCACTCCACCTTGCGTCAATGGCATATGTCTTGCGCCTGATTTCTGCTCCTGTTTCGAAGAATACACTGAGGATGACTGCCGTGACCGTAAGCATTACAGTTTATAATAAGCTTATGCTGATTTTTACCTGCAATTCAGAGATACAGATGATTTTTTTTCTTTTTATCATTAATTTCTTCCAAATGGAATCTGGAAAAATATATAGTCTTCTACTGTGATAGAAGGTAATTACAGTATGTATGTCTATGACTTAGACAAATGGAGACTGTTAGAACCATGATAGAACCCCATCAATATCTCGTGTCCAGTTCAATGACTGAACATTGTACTGTCGAGTGCATGGTACGCTTCGCTATCGTTCCCCATCACCCAATAGTACTTACCAAGCATTTAAAGAAATAATTATATACAGTTATATAAAATTGTATTTCATTTACTTTAGTTGATGAATGTTTCAATGATAATGGTGGATGTCAACAGTTGTGTGAGAATTATCCTGGAGGGTTTAGATGTGAATGCTTCGATGGTTATTCATTATCACAACTTACAAATTGTGTTCGTAAGTATCAGATAAAGTCCAGAAAAACAACCGTTTTAATTCTTGAATCCTGAATTGCTAAGATTGTTCAGGTCCAGGGACTTTGTTTGACGGTAGTGCACCGCCAGACATACGGAACTTCTAGTTGTAGTAAAGTTGTTCCCAGAGATTTTTTAACTTGATCTCTCTTTGATGTTCTTGATATGGTTTAAGCCTTTTATGCTGTTTTATGAGTTTGATATTAATCACGTGTCTGTAAAGCTTTTGAATATTTTCGTACGTTATATCGTCATTGCGGACTTATAAAATCCGCATACGCCTTAAAACTAAAAGAAAATGCATACGTTTAGAGTCCGTACTGAGACAAAAAATCCGCAATGAAAATATAACATAACAATACGTTTGTAAATTTAAACCTCAATTCAGCTTGTGGCTGCCATGGATTGTGTTAATTGTAATTTTTAATGTTGTTCATTAAACACAATATCAAGATAATTCCATCTTTTCATTTTTATTAGACATTTATTTAAAAAACATTGAAACTTACAGTTGGAAATGTCCTGAAAAGTATACTGAATATTTAATGGGAGCAGCTTAGCTCAGTCGCCTAACCTGGTGGTAGCCACTGTGTGTGCGCTGAACCGTGGAGATCTTTAGAGTCCCCGGTACAATTCCCATCACTGCATCTCCTTGTGTTTCAGCTGGAGGGCTGCAACACAAGTTACAATAGCGCACCGTCTTTCGGATGAGACGTTTATGCCGTTGGTCCCGTGTGCATTAATGGTCCATGTGCACGTTAAAGAACCGCAATACACTCTTCGGAAAGAGTAGGGCATTGTCTCCCGGTGTACTGTACATTCACCACCAGAAGGGCCTCACTGGAAATAAGTCTTCTTCTAGACTTTCGTGGGCTATCCTTGGTGTTTACACCGAATAAATCCAGTTCAATCCAATTCAATAATCGAAATTGTTGAAAATATATCAGAACTGTTCAAATGTGTAGCTCGTATTTATTCTACAGCTGTCTGTGAACCACATTGTCAAAACAATGGACAATGCGTTGGACCAAATACGTGTGACTGCCCGGACACCTACTCTGGGAAAAGCTGCGAAGAAGGTAAACTGATGCAGGTTGTTGAAATTGAATGTTGATTTGTAATTGTCTAACTTTTAATAACTTTGTATTTTTTTCTTATAATCCTGATATAACTGATGATTAATGGTTGAATTTAACGTTATTTATTTTGTTTGTTTTGACTTTGAGTCTTTGAGTTTAATTAGAATTTTTATATTTAGGCTTATAAAGTGCAATTGTTAATTGAGATTTTAATACTTTTTTAATAATTATTTTTTGTTGATTTTATTATAATGTGGATTTTGCTATTTTCTAATTGATTTCTTTTATTTGAATTTTTATAATAATTATCTCTTTATAGCTGTTTTTAATATTGGTGTTTCATGTTTAGAAATTTGGACTTGAAGGGGCACATCCGGAACTGTCATCTTCTTTAAATATGGTTCAAAAATTGAACCATATATTTAACATCACAATTTAATATTTTTTAAGATATTGATGAATGCACTGAGAACAACGATAATTGTGACCAAATATGTGAGAACTTACCGGGAAGTTTTACATGCTCCTGCCAAGACGGATTCCTGGGAACAAGTAACTGCAGCGGTACGTTAAATTTCAAAATTTTTCTTTATTAATTAACCTACATTTTAAACCGAGTTGAACATTGTGATGGATTTTTTTATTTACTGGTAGATATCAATGAATGTGATTTTGCCAACTGTGATACATGCCTTAACACAATCGGAAGTTTCGTTTGCACCTGCAATTCGGGATACGAGGTTGTAAATTCCTACCACTGTGAAGGTACTTTATAAACTACTGAGTTTAGTAATGTTCTTTTGATATCTAGGATACCATATATTCTAAATGAACTTAATAGCGTTTTTGCATTTTCTTTCTAATTTGACTATGTCTTGAAAAGCAGTGTAAAAGTAAGAATATATCCGTATTTTGAGCAAATTAGATTCCCATGATCTAGGCCCAACCCCGGTCCGGGGCCGCCAAAGATTCTGATCCGGCCCGTGTAACGTTGCTCAAAATAAATCATTTTCCAGCCGATTTTCAGTACTTACAGAAACAGTTTTTTCTGTTAATAGAAACACGACCACCTATGTTGGCATTGTCAACAAGAGTCTGGTTTTTGTTTCTGAGTGTAGCTCACTGTATGTGTGACGTACTGTAATGTTGACAGGGAGACTGATGGGGATTTTTAAGTAGGGGGACGCTGATATGATGACCATTGTAATTTTGTTTGAAACACTGCTTTGAAAACGTATTTTGCAGTCTAAAATTGCCATTTCCAAGAATCTAGAGGTGTATATTTTAAAAATTTGCTCACCTCAGCCACAACCAATTATGGGGCTGAGGTACATGTGGGACTATTTGGGGATTGGACAGTGTTTTTTAACTACTTAAGTACACGAGTGGATTATTTTTTTGGAAAATTTTTATTAGTTGGGTAGGAGAAGCTAAGGGGCAAGTTTTTTTCTCCCATCCTTTTCCCATGCTACTGCTACTGCTACTTTTACAAGGCCTATCATTTTTGATGCTGAAAATCCAAGGGTAATAATAGTACGTGATGCTTACATTTAAAACGGAATTATAAGTATGGTACACAATATTGCTGGTCTCAATAGATTAGAACTGGTCACCAGCCTAAGAAGGTTGAATACCTGGGATCTAGGCCTATCTCTGTGATATATAAAAATAAGTGTGTTGTGTGCTTAGATGCACATTTTTAGTACGATTTTCTATAATTGGTTTCATATACTGTAGATGTAAATGAATGTCTTACTGAATCGTCCGGATGCGCCCAAGAGTGCACCAATACCGCTGGTAGCTACTTGTGCAGCTGTTCGCGTGGCTGGACTCTGAATTATGACCAAAGGACATGCTCAGGTATTACTCTTATTACTGTATAATTCTTACGAACATAATTAAAGCCAAGAATGAATATGAATACGAATTAATATGATATTCCGAACATGTTGGTTCTAAAACCCTAATACTGTAATCAAGATGTAACGTGACATTTACACTATTTCCCCATCTTCAGTATTTTAAAACAAGACGAGATCACCAAAAAGGAATCATCATACTATTATCTGCTAATTTTGTTTTCTGTCATTATCTATCAGCAAACCCCTGTGTAGACATTGGGGTCCCTTTCAATAGCACAAGGAACTGCACCGGTTTCACTACTGGAGAGTCCTGCACATTTACGTGTGGACGGTATCATCATTTGACTGGATCTTCGAAGCGCACTTGCCTCCCATCTGGTGAATGGAGTGGAACATCTACACGGTGTGAAGGTAAGCATTACTATTTTTTGCATAATCCCTTAAATTGGTTTGTAGTCAAATGGGCCGGTTGTGCAATTTATCAATTTTTTTAAAACAATTGTAATACAATCAAGTCTTTTTCCAAATTGTATTATGTATTGCGAACCTTCTGAAATTAAAATGTAATTTAAATATGTCCGATCTGTTTTACATTTAATTTTATATACCGTACTATTTTAATGTTTAATTTTTATTCTTCTAAAGGCGTGTGCGATTTAATGAATCTGATTTTGAATGTTTTTATAAGATTGTTTTTGATTATTTTTTTACAATTACTATTTTAGTATTTTGAAATATTTTAAAAACGTAATAAACATATTGATTGCAAACACACTCTATTCATTATCATTTTGTTTTAGAAATCCTTTGTCCTGAATTGGATTCACCAGTGAATGGATACATTCTTTATCCCTGTGATAATTCCATTTCGAACGTTTGTGGATTTGGCTGTGATAATGGTTACAAATTGACAAGTGAACTCCGATTAGTTTGCATGGAATCAGGGAATTGGAATGCCAGTGCCCCTCAGTGCAGGGGTAATGTGCTGCATATGTGTTTTCTTTAAAAATGATGATAATATTTTATTAACAATTATGAAATAAAAATGAAATAATAATAATACATTAATAAAATAGATAATATAAATTAAATCAATTAAATTTTATATATATATATATATATATATATGCCTATATATAATTTAAAATGATGATAATATTTTATTAACAATTTTTATTGAAATAATAATAATACATTAATAAAATAGATAATATAAAGCTATCTTTTTGATATTGACTTAGAAATCCAAGCGTGTGTACCCTCACCGTGTGTAAATGGTATATGCCATGCTTCTCCGTCGGAGCTCAGTGGTTTTTACTGCGATTGTTCAGGAACTGGTTACACAGGTACCAGGTGCTCGGAGGGTTTCATCAAGACACCTACGTGGCCAAGGATTATTTTAAATAATACATACAATAACCTTAGGTTTTTTGCACAACCAAAAACAAAACTTGAACTGAAGATTTTAACTGATGCGACTCGTCTGTCAATTGAGCCTTCCCGCCTTATATTCACGAATTCTTCGACGATGAATACGGTTTCCGTACGTGGCATTTCTCAAGGTTTCACAACTATATATTATGTCTTGTCGGGAGAAGACGCTGAATCATTCACAACACCAGAATATGAAGAGGTTTATATTTATAAACAATACACCCAGAAGAATGGACACTTTTCACCAGGTTATCAAATACCAGGTGGTTGTTTTGAAGTTAAAGATCAGTCAATATGCGGAGAAAAGGGTCTACAAGCTAAACTGGTATCTACAGAGAAATGGAGCTACCGGGACACACAGTTGAAAACAACTGGAGTAGTATCGCTGAATACATCTACCCTTCAAATACCGATTTATTTCGAAGGTTATTCATATAATTATTATGTTATTCCAGAACCATGTGATATCTGCAAGAGCATGGGTCTAACTGATGACGATATACAATGGTTTGTGGATAAACATTCGATGTATCGCACTTATATAAATCAACTTGAACATATTTTACCAGACTGGATTACATTCATATCTATCGAAATTGATCCAGAGCAGTCGAAATCAGCATTTTCCGGTTCAGTCCTAAGCGGTGATAAGACAAAAGAAAACAAGTGGTGTGCGAAGGCTCCTGTTATGTCTGAAGGTCAGTACTTCGTGTATTTGCTACAAAAGGCAGAGATACTCATCGGAGGAAGGATCCTTGGTTTGCCCCTAACTCTGTCGAAAGGGAAGTACTGTTTGGCTATAGGTGTTTGCGATGATACGCTTGGAAGTGTTATTATCACATTTCCACACGGTTCCAGAGATATCTTGAACTACATCCAGGGGGTAGGCCATACACCCAACTTAAGCATCAACGTTACTGGATTAGCCTTCTCAACTACGAATACATTAAACTCCCACGTTGGGCAAGGAGCTACTGGGAATCAACTTAATCTATGGTCTAATCTCCAATATTCGTACATCATTAACCAATCAGTGAACGCAGAAATTGAGGGAGAAGGTGATATCAACGTATGGTTGGAGAACACATCAGTGGTAAGTGCTGCTGGTGCTTAAGA
The DNA here is from genome assembly GCF_011630105.1 of Anneissia japonica. NCBI lineage: Eukaryota > Metazoa > Echinodermata > Crinoidea > Comatulida > Comatulidae > Anneissia > Anneissia japonica. The sequence continues at coordinate 471,163 of NW_022758691.1, forward strand.
TTTAATGTACAATGATTTAATATTTTTAATCAGACTGACGCAACTCTTTAAAAAACTGTATCAACATTTATATGTATAAATATGTATTTACTTATAGTTATTCAGCGAGTTATTCATACAACCATGGTTACTACAGCAGTTAGGCGTGGCGAAATTGAAACTTTATTGGAAGGTATATGGAGAAGATATTTTGCTTGAATTTACGTCGACACCAACAAATGCTCCCATAGCTACAGCAAAATTTGGTGCAGGTAACATATCATTTTATTCCTTATCGTTGTTTCATATTCAGATTCAGACACTCAGACTTGTTTTAGTGAGCTATGATTTCAGAGTTAAAAGTTTAGAAATGTTGGTTACATAAAATGTTGCATAATGTAATTCAATATTCACTGTAACAACTATATATTAAATTACATTTTAAAACACTGTAACACCTCTCCAGAATTGATTTATTTATTTAGTTTAATTGTAGTTCTTTATATATAATTTTCCCAATTAATAACAACATTTTGACTATAAAGAAAACGATATGCATGTAACAAGAAGGCGGTTTAGTGCAGTGTTCGAATTGCACTCGGCAGCCAAAGCTTTGAATGTTGACGGGTTGTGAAGTGATTTTACACTCGCGCGTTGGGCTGGTAAAGTTAACGATCAAAACCTGAAGTTCTTGGCATTTGGGCCAGACAGTGTAAGGCTGTGGGAATTCGCCACTTCTCCTGTACACCATGTAAAGTAGTTCGTACGATGTTTTAACCTTAGGTACCAGCATTTAATTGGCTTATAAACTAAACAGAATGTCTAACTGTGGTACTTTTAATCAGATTCGATGCCAACATCAGGTGTAGACAAATTGGGGGAAAGGCAAAAAACATGATTGCTGCAGTATTAATGTTTACATGTACATCTTCTTTCTAGACTTTTCTGGAGGCTCCTGTTGCTGTGATGTTGAAAGGAATGGTATACTTATTGAATCAACAATGCAACTTGGTGTATTTGACTCCACCCCATTCTGGAGGCTACTTCAACCAGAGGCTGCAAATTCTCCAATCCAAGTACTGCTACAATACGATTTAACACCTCAACTTATAATTCCCTACGATGTCTTGAGTGTGACGTCAGTTGTTGATAAGTTTGAGAACACATCTGCACAATTAGCCGAGCTTGCTGAAGAACTGACATCGGTAGGCCTAATAAACGACATGGCTATCACAATCAGTTTTAGAGCAAAGCTGTTTCAAAATTTGGTATTTGCTTATCATAGTGCCACAATGGAAGATGATGTAACAGTAATCGCAGGTGTGTTGTCAAATATAACAGCTAATTGCAAATTTACTTTGAATGATTTATGGGCTGTGAAAGATGAACTCAGTTATAGAGAGCAGAACCATCAGTTTTGGTTTCCATCCTACTTGAAAGAGAATATCGATGATGCTATAGCGTCATTAGAGTTCAACAGAAATGCCTTATTCATTCAGATACAATCAACGTTCGTCAATGAAACTATCAGTGGTACTGGTTTCCTCATCACATGCAAAGTGTGTTTTTCGGAAAGTTTATGCATGCCTGCATTGGAAATAAATGTTTTTGATTCCGTATCGAAGAGAAATTGTGGCGACACTGCTTATTCCTTTCCTATTGATAATTATAGAGACCCAATCTGGATTACAGGAGAGTATACAAATAGACTAACACTGAACAGTTTTATTACAATCCCTGATAATTCCCAATTTGTCGTTGCAATGAGCTCTACTGAAGAACGTTTTTTGGGGAAAGTAGGTGTGAGTGTGAATCTGCTCGGCATTAACGAAGTTACAGCTATGTGTATAGAAAAAGAGGGTATTTACTTTGGCTTGTCGGGTAGACTTTGGGGGTTCTACGATTGTAAAATAAATATCACTTCAGATTTTACCTCATGGGATTCAATGATACTAAACGCGGAAGGAGATGTAGATGTAGAGAAAGAAAATTCATTAGGAGCTATTTTAAAACATAAAACCATTACTACAGCAGAAAGAAGTCTGCACATGGCGGAGCAAAGAATAGCACAGGGAATTGCGTCTGTAGAAATGGCACAAAACAAGCTACATAATGCTACGAAAGAGAAACAAAAGATTGAAGCCACAATGATTCAGTCTCAATTAAAGTATGAAATGTGTGTACGTGATTTAGAGGCAGCAAATGATGAGGTAGAGCAGGCACAAGCTTCATTTGAAGACGTAGGTGATGACATACTTGAACTACAAGACCAATTGGATTCAGTATGTGCGATTGTACCGTGTCCTGGTATATGTATTCCAACGACAGAAGTCATACAAACAACCGAGGACGTTTATTCTTTTGTTCCCTACACGTGTTGCAGTAATAGAATTGAAGACACTGTTGTTTATGAAAGAACCAGCTGTTGTTACAGTTGTGAGGATTGCACTCCAGTCAAAAAAAAAGGAATCAAAGTTTTTAGAGTTATCCGTGGTTCTTTAGCGATAGCTAGGGGACGAGTGATAAAAGGGTCTTATTTAGTTGCAACTTCAGTAAGCAGTAAAACACGTATGGCATGTATGAAGTCTGAATGTTGTTACGAATGTTATAATCCAGTAATTATTGAAGTTACATTCAGAACTTGTAGTACGTGCACTAAAAAGACGATGATCGGTCAAATAACAAAGCCAACGGTAGTGGAAAACACGTGTGGCTACCAGATACCTGATTCCAATTGTATAAGAAGCAACGAGTATTGTCGAGAAGTAAGGAACAAATTATACAAACAGTCAGAAGCATCGGCACCTGGCTTGGCGTCTCCAATAGCAGAGCTTGAAAATGCTAGAGTGAATGCAGCAATAAAAGAGTCGAGTTTGAATGAAGCTCGGATCGAACTTGAAGATGCGAATAGTCAGTTGGAAGCAGTGAATGAAAGGGTGTATGTGCTGCAAGAAAATCTAAATAATTCAAAGACTGGCCTTGAAGAAGTAAAACAAGATGTACAATCTGACCTTCATATTAAGCAATTTGAGGTTAATGGATCATTAAGTACCAGTTTTGTTATTAACAAAATCGGATTTAATATCGATTTGACGGTACCGGATATAAAGACAATTCCCATGGATGTCAGTTACACTTTGTTACATGTTCCCAGCATTATTCGGATTTTTATTGATTTTAACAATTTCAACTACACTATCGATAGTGCCGCGGTGTTTTTAGCTAACGAAATATTCCGTGACATTAGTAATCCATTAAGGAAGAAACGAGAGGTTTACCTTGGTGATTCAGGTTATTTTCGTCATCTTCAAAAACGAGGCACTTTGCCCATTATCAGTCAACCACCGATCGATATTGTTAATTATGATTTTATCAACAAGACAGACAAGGTTAATGTAACTGATAATGTACATCGTGACCAGAAAGCTGTTTATACTGAAGAACTATGCCACATGTTTACTGAATTTGTGCAGTACATCGAATATTCCTTCCATACGTTGTTGAATATTGCAAACTCGTCATTTCACGGACACTTTCAACATTCTGAAACTGTCCTTGATGAATATGCATACAACTTGTCTAAGTCGCCTCCAATAATTAGTGCCAACGAAAGTGCTGCGATCATTTTTTTTAACTTAACAAGAGAAGAGCTAGAGGAAACAGATGGTATACCATCTGACGAGTTTGAATCCAATGCATTGTCGAGAGTCATTAAGGCGGAAAAAAGAAAGATTGACAGTACGAGGTCTTTGTTTGAAACTGACGATATTTTTCCAAGATGGGAGGCCACAATGAACAGATACATTACCAATGACAGTCTAATGTTTGAATGTAACATATTTACCGATTGTTTAATCACAGATATAGAACATCTAGATAATATGCTGGAGGGTCTACAGGGTTACACTGAATTTTGTACTATGAGAACATTCATTCAATCACTCTTAAACAAAGGGGAACTGAGTGTGGAGGAAGCTGAATATAGTGCATTGTTTGTTCTCAATCATACAGACTTGCTGACTGAGTTTAATGACATATGTCTGGAAAGTCCTGTCATTACAAAGCACCCAGTGTCAGAACTTAGTACTGTAGTAGGAAATGATATAGAGATAACGTGTCATGCAACTGGAGATCCTACACCAACGCTCAGTTGGAGATTTAATGGCCGAATTTTAGACAATAAAAATTCAAACACTCTGCACATTCAAGAAGTTTCAAAGTCTGATTCCGGAGTTTACGTGTGCCATGCCAGTAATGAAGTCACGTCTGTGCAGTCACTAGAATGTAAACTCACTGTAGAATATCCACCAGTTATAACTCGACATCCAGAAAGCAGTGACATTGATCACGGGAATCCTGAGGGTGTGTTCTTCGTATGTAATGCTTCTTCTCTTCCTTTGGCTGACTTCAGATGGTTCTTCCAAGAAACATTAACATCAAATTCGACGCTGATTGAAGGTAAGAATGATACAGGCCTTGAGATACTGAGTCCAGGTTTCAACCAGAGCGGCTGGTACACTTGCGAAGCATCAAACAAACATGGAAGGGTGATGTCTAAACCAGCAAGACTTACGACATTGAACATAACAATGCCAGATATTTCCAGTCCTATGGAACTAACATTGTTAGAAATAGAAAATTCAACGTATCCTAATCGATCTGTCAGAAGTGTAATTGAAGAGGTGATAGGAACCGACGAAGAAGTATTCAACGTGCTTTATAACCCCAAAGAACATCCAGGGCAAACATCATTCTTTATAAAGCTACCTTTTACCCTTCAAAAATTCAATGTAAATTCTTTCGATATTCTCAATGCAAGTAGAGAGGAAGCGGCATACCAAATGGCCGAGAACATAGAAAGCCTGCAAGCCAAAGCCCTGGCACTTGAACATTTGTTTAAACCCGGAGCAGTCTTTGAGCAGGATGGTGAAGCGATGGAGGTGGTCAGCTTTACCTTTTATTTTGAAGGACCAACCTGCCCTCCTTCACAGTATGCAGATGAGAATGGATACATTTGTGGTAAGTTAGCCTAAACTTCTAACAAATATACTTCATAGCAAATGCCTACAAATTAATTAATTATAGCTAATACAGTTTGTTGATTGTGTTGACTATTAGTTTATATTCAAATCTGCGTCCTGAAGAAGTCATGATGGTGTAACGAATAAAAATAATATAATTGTAATGTATTTATTCTGTATGCTGTAAAAATCCGATAAACACTTTTTAGACATACAGGCCGATTTAATTTCGTGTCTGTTTAATTTTAATCATGTATCCTATCATTTAGATAGCCAAATAAATTGTGATAACTATTGCAATTATCGAATTTTAATGTAGTTGAATGCCCGCCGGGATCGGTTAGAGGTAATGACCTTCTGCCAGCAGTGTGTGAGATGTGTCCAAAAGGAACTTACCAACCAGACGCTGGTCAGCTAAACTGCCTCGTATGTAAAGACGGTCAGAGTAAAACAGATTTCGGTTCAAGAGACTGCCACCAACAATACAGTGAGTTTTTTTTTTAATTTAGGATCAGTCTTTATGTAGATAATCATAAAAAATAACTTTATTTTTTAACTAAGGAACAACACTTTGCCACACATCCAGAAGACAATGGTCCAGGAAGTGAACCGACAGAGGAAAGGAAAAACATAAAAAAATTATAGTTTATTGAAATTAAATTGAATGTTTACAAAAAAAAAAAAACCTATTTTAAGATTTTAAGATTCCATATCCTCAACTTTAAGAATAGAACATGGAAAGGTAACCTAAACAAGTATAGTATTGGCTTTCAAGATAGAAATTAAATTGAATGTTTACAAAAAAAATTAATTGTACCTCTTCGTTTATAGCTGAAGAGCCTGCTGTGTCTACGACAATCCATCAACCTACTGTGACTACGACAGTCCATCAACCTACTGTGACTACGACAGTCCATCGACCTGCTGTGACAACGACAGTCCATCAACCTGATATCATAACGACAGTCCATCAACATGCTGTGACTACGACTATACACCATGTCCCCAAAAAACCAACGGTAAATTTTCTTTTTATTCTGTAGTCCTATACGTACCTATAGCGGTAGAAGGTACGTAAATTAATGTCTGTAATATAATACTAAATGTATTTTGTAATTTTTATCTAATATATGTTAACCCATTGTTTAAGTACCTGGATCATTTCGATGTAACATGTTGTATTCATATTGATCCTTGATTACTTGTAACTTTCTGTATGGCTTTAAGTAAATTTTTGAATGAAGGCAAGACATTACATTAGAGTAGGAGGAAAATTGTGTCATAAATAAGGCGATAGAACGCACGGGGTTGGAATAATTGTCTACATTATATACATTATTTAGCGAATATTACTTTCCGTCAAAATGCCTTTGAGTATAATATCTTATCCCATGTGAGGATCAATTTTGAAGCTTGAAGATGTAACATCATTATGTTTTGTTTTCCTTTCAGGTCGACAGCGTTGTTGGCCCACCGACAGTGGTTATTGCTGCTGTTGTATCTCTCGCATTCATTTTTATTTTCGTGGTTACCATCATATTCATTGGTAATAAGTCAATGCGTAATTCAATTATTGGCGAAAAGATAAATACTAAAACTACAAAACTAATAATTAGTAGTAATTTAGTGGTAGCGGTGGTATTTTAGGGATTCGCCTATACTACTATTACTACTACTACTACTACTACTACTACTATTACTTCTACTACTACTACTCCTACTACTACTACTACTACTACTACTACTACTGCTACTACTACTACTGCTACTACTACTACTACTACTGCTACTGCTGCTGCTATATACTGCTACTATTAATATTACAATTACTGCTGCTGATAATAAATAATAAGATAACTACAATAGTACAATAATGATAACTAGTATAATGATAATAATAATAATAATAATAATATAAATAATAATAATATAAATAATAACTACTATAATAGTAATATAAGTAACCATGACTTTTCATCTTTTATTTTTGCAGTCATTCATTTTAAGAAGACAGCCAAGAACAAAGTAAAATTGGTATCTGATAAAATTCTGGAGCCTATGAAACGAGAAGAAAATGTATACGGACTAGACGGTGTTTTCGCGACAGATTCCCTATAGTAGTTATACAATAACAATGTCGCATTATTTGTACCTTCGATACTCATTTTTTTTTTCTATACAATCATAGAAATATTGTATATTCGAGTACTACTAATTAGACATCAGAAAGTGTATGTGTTTTCTATAGAATCATAGAAACATTGTACCGTATACTCGAGGTGAAAGTATATTTTAGCTAAAATGTCTTGGAGGAACAGATCATTACTAATACTACAGAATTTTTTAATTTAATAATAATAATAATAATAATAATAATAATAATAATAATAATAATAATAATAATAAAAATAATAGTGTATTTTCATATAGCACACATATCCATCTAATGTACTCAGGGCGCTTGATATGTGGACTAGTAATTTAGTGTTGTTGCCCCTGATATATAATAGTTATATGCTTCTGTTTGCATTTAGTACACATGTCTTTAAATTATCTGAACATACTATAGTGAAATGCTAAATAAGTGTTAGAATAGTTTCTTTTACCGAGTCACATTACGATGATCGCCAAATCACCTTGGTTTATAAAAGATTACAGTAACTATTTTTTAGGTTTCCAAAATTGTTTCTATTCTATTCTCTCATTATTTTAATATTACACAGAAAAAACAACTTCAAATAATATTTAATAATATATTATAGGATAAAGGCCTATAATTTTGTAGCACTAAGGTAGTAAAACATTCTAGTGAATTAATACCAAGCATTAATAATATTCTATTAGGTATGTTTTGCTATGAAATATCAGGAACACGTAAGATGATAAAATACACAGATTGAGGTAAAAACTACACATGGATTGGGGCGAGTGCTTGTATAAATAAAATCGCATCGTTAGTCATAAACGTGCTGTAAACTGACTCCGTATTACTGCATTATTAAATAGACTGATATTGCTTTTATTAGTAGATTCCATCAATACTTTTGTGAGTCTCCATTATTTTAGAAGGAAGTTCTAGTTCTATCATCGTCCAGCATAAGAACACTTTACTTTTCAATAGTGTTTAAAATATATATCACTAATTGTCACAGTTAAACAACAAAATACACAAATTATCAAATATCAGACAATTTTTTTTATTTCTGCGTACAATTTAGGGGTTTCAAAGGCTTATTTAATCGATTTTAGAGTCTACTAATATGTAAAAAAAATACATAATATTTTTTTCTCCCCGACGAATTGTGCTTTTTCTCCCCGAGAAACACTCTTCACAACATTGGACTTTTTTTCTCTCTGTATTGAAAGTATACAAACTGTTCTCTCTGAATTGAGAGAGCAGTTCAGCTCAGTGGTCTGAATCTGATGGTAGCCACTGTTTGTGAGATCTCTAGGTTCCCGCTTCAATTCCCATCGCTGCCTCTCCTTGTGTTTTAGCTGGACGGCTAAAATACAAGTTACAATAGCGCACCGTCTTTCGGCCGTTGGTCCGGTGTGCATTTATGGCCCATGTGCACGATAAAGAACGATACCGGTACACTCTTTGGAAAAGAGTAGGGCATTGTCTCCCGGTGTACTGTGCAATCACCACCAGAAGGACCCCACTGGAAATAAGTTTTCTCCTAGACTGTCGTGGGTTTTCCTGGAGTTTACACCGAATAAATCCATTACTACTATTACTGCACCCCCTCATCATTATTTATTGGAAAAGAAAGAGTACTTGGCAAACCTGAAAATGCTATTAACATCCCCCTCAGAGTTTTTTTTTAATCCATTCACCCAAGTGTTGACCAATCAGCTTACAAATTTAATTATAATTATTGTGCTATTTTAAGGTATTTATAGTGATAATTTTTTTAGTTCCTCAAACTACTAAGTATATAAAATCAACATAATATATCGGGGAGCTTTTCCCCCTCCCCAACGTCGGGCCTCCATCTTGTAAGTCCTTGCGCCACCCCTGGAAGATTTGGAAACAGGACCTTCACTCGAGGCCTGTTTAGATGACCTACCAGAAGCAATTATTAGCTCATGCACAAGATTAAAACTAGACTTTTTAAAAAGTGACGTTCTCGTAACAAAAAACATTTTATTATCTTTATTTTTTTTCATTCTTATTTGCTTATTTGTGACAAATGAATGATCATATAGATTCCAAACCTGTTTGTATAAGTAGCCTTGTACTATAATAGTCAAAAATACCAAAATATTAAAAATATTTTTTCCCAAAAAAATCAATTTTTACGCGAAAAATTCATTTATTTACACCAAAAATTTAAAAAAAAAATTTAAAAAAAAAAAATCTTTTTTTTTTGGCTACAGAGATTTTTCAAAACCGTATGCCCATACTAATATCTGAACCAAATTTGGCACTTTTGTCATCCGTGTAATGATCCTGACGCTAAGGCACTTCACTAATATAATAATCATTAAAGAAAGATAAATACAGTGTTGGAATAAAGGACATAATAATACATCTTGTAGCATAGCTCTCAACGAATATAGTCCTGTATATAAGTGAATAAAGAAATCGTGTAATAAAATGCTTCTGGCAGGACTCGAACCTGCGACTTCTCGCTGCCAAGGCGAGCGTCATAACCATTAGACAACGGAGACTTCATGGTTGAACAGATTCAAATACCACCAGATACACTCAATTACACAATAATTACGGCTAGAAACAATTAGTTGCATATAGTATAAATCAAGATAGCCGTTAACACTGTTAAATTATATAATAATCATCAAAGAAAGGTAAATACAGTGTTGGAATAAAGGACATAATAATACATCTTGTAGCATAGCTCTCAACGAATGTAGTCCTGTAGTGGAGTGTATCTGGTGGTATTTGAATCTGTTCCAACCATGAAGCCTTCGTGGACAGACAGAGCGCCCCCCCCCCCCACTCCCACACCGACAAACAGACAGACCAACAGACAGACAGACACACCGACAGAACGACAGATAGATATATAGATAGATAGATAGTACTATTTAGATGGGTGGAAATAACATTCTTATATAGTAAAATTCATCGCATCGTCGTTATAGTCAAAATGGAACACCAACAATTTTCTCATGATCTTTTATCAGGGTTTTTTGGCAACCATAGATATGTACGTAATTAATATGTGTAATGTGCCATAGAAAATAAAACTAATAGAAAAGTGTGTTTGATGTATTTACTTTATCATGCTTTACCTATTTCAAAGCCGTGAATCCACACAACCCTCAGCCTATTAATGACTGGGGGCTGAGGTGCGGAAATTTGGGGAATTAATACCTCTGGATGGCCGGAAATAACACTCTTATATAGTAAAATTCATTATCATCACATCACTATTATATTCAAATGGAACACAAAAGAAATTTTATGATCTTTTATCAGCGGTGTTTGGTACTCATAGAGATCTAAACCATTTCTGTGATGTACCATAGAAAAATAAAACATAATTGTCTGTGATGTATCAATGTACCTACATCATGTGCCGAAAATCAATCTGATCTTGATACGCTTTCTCTCATACTTCTCAAATTATAATAAAGGCAAGCGCGCTCGAGTCGTGTATGCCTATTATCATAGTAATTCAGATGATTGTGGGCAAAAGGTACCGGTATCTTGATATTGATAAGATGTATTCTGGCTGTGTACAGCGCTCTTTCGTTAAAACCTAGGTCATTGATGCAGTTCATTTTAACAATGTTCATGCATCTTCTTGACTTATGAAATTGCATTGCAGTCGAAAAGTGAGGGGTCCAACACCCCCACCTTCTCCCTTTAAAATATGTGGGTGACGTGTCCCGTTCCCCTCCCCCATGATCTTCGCCCATGAACACATGGGTCCTGAACAGGTAGGTCTAGAATTTGTTTGCTTGGCAGCACAAGGGAGGTCAGGACCCCCTGATTCTCTACCCTCAGACCGCCAATGATGGAACCAAACGATCGGCCAGAAAACAAAAGCAACACAAAATTAAGAGCAATAAACCAAGATTTAATTAAAGAAAAGTCAGACATGTTCCTTCTGTATTACACAGTTATGCATACAGAAAAATTGTTCATATTCCTTTACAGGAGCCTTATGTAACAAGCACAAATAAATTACATTGGCCTTTGCCAAAGAATTAACAAAAGTTTCTGCAGAAAATTTTTTTTTTAATGTTCCCCTTTTATTTGAAAATCGGTCATTGCACCAAAGCTCTTTTCAGGAAGAAATAACTTAATATGACTATTTTGTTACAATAACAACCATAACTTCCTTGTAGATCAACCATAAAATATCCTGCTAACTACATTATATGGGACCAGACGCATTATTTATAGTAGTAATTAAAATTTGTTGTTATTAATTTAATGAATAATACAAGTGACTTCCTTTTAAAACCATGAATTATGCTACATAATTATTCTCCTTGACTACACATTGGCTTCTTGATTCAGTGTAGGAAAAATATTTACTGAAAATATAAAAAGTATTGCCGCCAGTAAGAATGGAATGCTAAGAAGCTCAAGTCAAAATCGTAA
>NW_022758691.1:482902-501504 GCF_011630105.1 Anneissia japonica
TTTAGTCGTAGTTAAAACTTCGACTACATTGTTTGTGAATACAAATTGAAGTTAAAGATGCAACTAGCACTAAATGAAGTTCTAGTTCGAAGTTCGACTAAAGTTTGTTTTAAGAATACGGGCGTAAGACTCACTTTATTGCATCCTTTTTACGGAAAGTCGTTGCTCGTACATTGTTAAACTATCAAAATTGGTTAAAATATAAAGATGTACAGTACAGTTTGAACGACAAAAAAAAATAGTTACGTTTAAAACAGTTATTAAAAAAGGATACAGTTGAATATAAATAATACATCCTTTTACGGAAATTTGTTGTTCGTACATTGTTAAAACTATCAAAATTGGTTAAAATATAAAGATGTACAGTATTTTTGAAAGACAATAAAAGTAGTTAAGTTTATAAGATTTATTAAAAAAAGGATACCGCTTAAATGTAAATAATACGTAGTAATACATTATTAATACTATTAAAATTGGTTGAAATATAGAGATGTACAATACAGTTTAAGAAACAAGAAATTAGTTACTTTTAAAATTGTTATTAAAAAATTAAATAGACTGTGGCAGGAAAGGGAGAAGATAGCGGTTAATGCGACAAGTCGGTGTACGGAAACGGCCGCTGCGTTTGATGTGATAGCATTTTAATTTATCATAATAGATGGGGTGGTTATGATCTTCCAGAATTACGGAAGCACCTAAGTGCCATTCGACTTGTGAAGATAATTTATGTTGTCAAGTCGACATAATATACATATCATGTCTTAGGTGCTTCCGTACAGAATATAATGGAACAATCTGGATATATTATAATTAATTCTGGCGCCCACCTACCATCGTCTCCCTAGCAACTCAATCAATTTTGTTGGTATCAGTTTTATTAGCATTTCAAACCCAACCTCAGATACCATAGTTCCATACACTACAGATAACAGAAGTATAAAAAATAGTAATTATTCTATTGTCCACATTAAAAGAACGCGTTTTTGAACGTCATGATTAAATTTGTTTTTCCAAATCTACAATAATCTCTTTTGTCTTATTATTATTCAGTTCAAGATGATTAATTTTGCAAAAGTTTACAAAGGCATTAATTTCGTTTAGGTAGATAGAAATATCATTTTTACTATTGAGTACCCCAAGCATTGCTGAATCATCTGTGTACTTAATGAGTGGACACATTATGTTACTTGAACGAAAATCAAAGGTATATAAACTGATGAGGATGCAAAACAATTTTTTTGGGGGGCACCTGTATTAGATAATGTGACCGGTGATTTAACGGTTAGAGATAATTTAACAAAGTGGATTTGCATGGTAAGGAAATCAAGAATAATCGATATAATAAGATCGATCGATAATCTCACAGTATTATTATTATTATTATTATTATTATTATTATTAATATTATTATTAGTGTTATTATTGTTACTATTGTTTAAAAAAATGATATGTTTACAACTGATTTTATAAGGCACAAAAATCGAATTTGACAAACAGCTAATTAGATACAGATTTTTAAAAATTTTAACAATGGGGGAATTGTGGAAAATGGTGGTATACACCCACTAGCTGAAAAAGTCCACCCCTGGCCCCTCTATTTCGAATTCATAGGTCCGTTACTGAATTGAACTGGCCACCAGCTTAAGTGTGAATACATGGGTTTTAGGGTAATATCGATGATGACACCACACCAATCAAAGTAATGCTTCAATCCTTTTTTGTTGACTCAAGTTGTCAAATAAAAGCAAAAAAAAAAGATCATTTAAGTTTCATTTCCGGGCATCCAGAAGTACAAATGTTCAAACCACAGCGCCAACCTCGGTGGCGTTGACGTGGTTCCTAAATACAAACATAAGTTAGTTTTGAAATTATATTTGTAGGTGTATGTTCATGTAAGAAGATGGGACTCGCCGTCACGTTTCATGCAGTGTTTCTTCTTTCGTGTCTCTTTATGTTCTCTACCGGTACTCCTCGTCCCGGAGGGTATGTATGCATGTAAATCGATAGCTTAATAACTGCACAGTTAAAGTATCGAGATAATTGTCTTGATGCGACAAGTATGTATACACACATAATATAACAATAAAACATTAAATACAAATTCAAAATGCAACTTTATTGCAGTAAATTAAAACATTATTGGATAAACAAGTAAACAACACTGAACTATTAATTAAAAACACATTGAAAAGACGTCAATTAGATAAAAATTAAGGAAAAAAACCAAAATCATTGAGAAAATAGAAGTTATTGGAAAATGCACACTAAGATTAAGTAAAATTTTACATCAAAATGTTTTATTTAATTATTTTATTTACAAAAAATTCAATTTGAATTATATTATAAATCAGTTGTTATGTTTCACACCGAAATGACCAGGCTACACAAGCTATAAAAAATGAATGTGAGTATTCAAATAGCGTAAACAAAGAGGCATAGGATAAAATATTACCGTCGGAGGAAAGAATTAAGTTGAAGTAGCCATTCAGAAAATATACCAAAAGATAAGACATTCTTATTGCAAATTATTAAAATCAATTATTTAAAAAGGTAAAAACTGTGTACAAAGAGATAAGATAGAATATTTTATTTTTTCTAAACCAAAAAAATGAAATATTTAATGGTAAAAATTACCTCGACAGTTTCGCTGTTCTTTACACGAGCAGCTTCTTCAGAAGCTCGTGTCAAGGTAATTTTTATCATTCAAGTTTTCAATTTTTTGGTTTGGAAAAAGAGAAAATATTCTATCTTATCATCACTACAAACCAGAGGTGACGGAACTAGGGGGTGCTGCGCTATGGAAAGTAATGTGTGACCGGAAATGGTCTACAGTCAGTTAGTTGTTACTATGGAGTACAGCAAGATGAAACTATTTATGTAATGCATGAATAAATTTCGGGGTTTGTCGGGTAGTGAAATGATTATTGTACATTTTAAGTGCTCCCTCCATGCATAGGTGTAAGCTAAATTACGGTGATTAATTAGCGAAGATATGGAGACAATTATTTGGAAGTTCCCTCGTTCCAAGAGGGGATGCAAATGCTTTGTGAAAATGAGTACGCCGCGGTGCTCATTTTCACAAAGGAATACACGCAGCTGGTTAGCTAACAACATGCAAATGTTACATGAACACCTAGGAATGAAGGTGCAATTTTCTGTTGCCTAGCATACGTCTGTACTGTAGCGGGCTGGGGTGGGGGTGGCTAGTCTACTGATGTGCGGGGGAGGATGAGGCATACTAAGACTAGGCCTAAGTAGACAGTGCAATTATATGTGATAGAAAGTACACTTTCGAAAGAAATAAATTAAAATATGAAGAAAAAATTAACTAAGAATAATTCAGTTGCAGACGTAGGCCTACCTTGTTTAAGCATTTTACAATTCTAACATTGCGGCTCTTGTAGTTCTAGCTAGGCAAAGCATCCATGTGCAAAGCAGTGGCGTTTATCCATGAAAAAAGCACGCCGGGAAAGTTTGCCTTACCAGGAAAAGGTGACGTAACCTTATAACGTATGCATGCTAACTATATTGTGAGTGTGACGTCACCAAAAAATATAAATTTTCTATTATAACCAACATATTAATAACTACAAGGGTAGCGCCATTTCCTTGCCATATACAAATTATAGCTCCCACTGACGTCTCAGTCGAGAAATACCGGTAGCTGAAGTTTTTCTCGCAAATCTGACTACAAAACCATATCCAAATTTCACGTTCCACAATTTACTCTGAGTTGTGCTTTGCACACGCCGCTGAGGGCGGCATTCCGGGAACCCTGCGTCCAGATGAACGTCTACAATCAGGTGTACAAAGAGGCTAAGAAATTAAAAGAAAATGAAAAGGGCACACATCATAACTTAACACACATCATATACTAGTAAAAGTAGTTGTAATTATGTCATCATCAGGAATGAAAAATTATCTATATTTGCAATCTTATATGCAGAAGTACAAAAAGTGTTTAACCAATCGAAACATTACCTCCAGTAGGTGACATAACAGTGATTTAAACTAAAGATCAACGCATTCTTACTCTACTGATTAAAAACAAAGAAAGCTCCTTTGAACTTCAGGGGTGGCGCTAGCAGAGGGCTGGGGGGGAGTTCCCCCTGTCGCCCCCACCCCCTCGGGCAAATCCTGGCACCACCCCTGTTGAACTTTGAAGCTCTAAGCCCATTGTTAAGCAATGGGTGTAGTCTACGTATAGCAAACGCTTCTTTAAACAATAGCATAGACCAGTTTCGGGAACTGTCAAAATGTTACTACTAGAGAATATTAAACCTAAATTATTACTTACATTACAGACCACATCGTCTTTTTCAAGTATACCTGGTAAGCCTAAAACATATTGGAATGCCTCACAGTTGTTTACATGATCAAATATAACACGATCGTGTTCTTTAAGTCTAGTTATTAAGCATCTATCTGTCTTACCAATATAATCATTATTACAACTTAGACATTTAAAATGATAGACAACAGAACTTACGGTACTCCTTAGGGGTTTGATCTTTAGTTGATATAAAATGAGAAACATTTTTATACTGCCATAAAGTTATGAATTTTACCTTTTTAACTGTTTCTTTACTTTATTTAAACATCTACGTAAAATGAATTCACCTGGTATTCATAGATAAGACAATCTAATCCAAACCTTAATCAAGCTATCATCAGTAGGCCTATGTATATATTTAGGTCCATTTAATCTCTACATTGTTAACTTTTAGAGGGTACCCATTTCAAGACATAACATTTCTGATGTTACAAAGCTGCGCTTGGAGTTTATCAGGAGTACATAATCTATGGGCTCTAGAAACTAATCTACAAATTCAGAGGATCTTATGATTCCATGGAGAAAAGCTAACATAATGAACATATTGACTTGTGTATGTGTATTTTTACCATATATACTCATGCTTCCTAAATTATTGTCAAATTGTAAGTCCAGAAAATGTACTATGTCACTGTTTTCAAATGATTCGAATGTGACATTTATCTGTCTATGAAAACCATTAAAGTGATGTAGGATTTGAGAGAAATCATTATGCTTAGTTAGTACTAGTGTGTCGTCAACAAAATGAGCATAAAACTTAGTACCTGATTTAATAAGTTTAGGAACGATAGACTCTTCTAGTTCAGTCATTAAACTATTAGCTAAAACTGAGCCAAGAGGCGAACCCATCAGTTTGCTTATAAAATTCATTATTACATGTAAATACAGTTTTAGTACAGCAATTTCTAAATAGTTTCCTTTAACGAATTTTTCTTAAGACTAGTAGATATCAGTTTCTTATTGTAAACACTATCAAGAATTATATTACCAAAGTAAGGGGAACATTTGTTAACAATGATTCAACATCAAAATACAAATAAAAATCGGTAACCTAAATTATGTTAATTGTTAGGTATATATAGTATACCTTTAATGCGGTCTAACGGTTAATGATTTTGTCCTTAAAGATTCTTTTGATGGGGTAGTTGCTAAATACAACGGGTTCAGCCGAGGGGAGTGGCTTGTATATGGTGACGTCATGTATAATTATGCCGTCCACCAAATAAGATCACACTACACTGTGTGACCAATGTGAAATTATCAAGGCGAGCAGGCTGAGGCTTAGCTTAGTTTTCTCTTGTGCTGCTGCTACAAGCGGGTGAGGGACAATCGAGTCCCTTTTCAGACGATTGGCCTAAGTAGTATGGACGTTCGTAGGTCTAGGCTCCCTCTAACTAAGCCTGGGCTAGGTCGGACCAGGAGGTCTTTTCAGTAGTCTGGGGCCTAGTCCTAGATTGTGCGTCCAGCAGCAGTCCGTCTAGGCCTGTACATCATTTACGTGAAGTTAGGCCTATCTATGCTTTTGCAGAATCTGTTGTAAGACCCTCGCCTAGGCACTGAAGAATCTGCACTGAATAGGCGCATAATAGCCTACATAACATTTATACAATACAAATATAGACGACATTGGAAAGTTAATGTATTTACTTAAATTACGTTGGCCTATATTAATTCGGTTCCCTTTTTCTGGAATATAGCCGGCAGTATTGTTTCAAAGCAGTGAACACTAAAAAAAAAAACAATCTTAACTTCAGCAGTCATGTTGTCGAAGTTTTAATTTTAATTTATTAGGCCCATTTCCTCTTGTAAGATAATTAGTTCATAGGATTAAGATTGGAAAATTCATAGACTAATTAGTACAGGGGTACGTGGCGCCAGGATTTGCCCGGGGTCTGAGGTCTTCTCAATATCCGTCGAAAGTATTACACGGGGCTCTCCCCCCCCCCCCACCGGAAAAAATAAATTTTGGTTTGAAAGTCTTACTTAGTCGATTTTCGGGTCTACTAATTAATGACAGTATTTGTGCTTTTTTTAGCCATGTAGTAAAATAGTACTATTATTCAAGAGTCAAGAAGAAGTAGTAGAAGAAGAAGAGGAGGAGGAAAAAGAAGAATAGCTTTTTTTTTGTTTTATAATAATAATCGTGTTGAGTATATCAAGGTAATTCAACAAAAGGACGCACATCTCGGGACATCAAAGGTTATAACTCTGGCATCGACATTCTAGGCGCACGTGCGTCCCTACACGCTGAACGTCTCAAAAACCATAGCAACCAAACCAAAAACCGTCAGCGTACGTGATGATTTACCCACGCGCGTGTTAGTTGCCATGTTAGTCGCGCGTCGTGCGGTGATTACAAAGGCCTAATGATATTTTGCACTAACATTAGACTGAAATATATTCTTCATTTCAACATTAATTTTACCAAAATTGTGGTGAATTGTCGTTCATGAGACTCACTTCGCAGAAAAAATTAATAAATGTTCCGTATATACTCAAATGTTCGTCCTCGGCACCTTATGCCAACATTGTCCAAAATGACAGATTAATGTTACATAAGAACATGAAATTTCATAAAATTCGTAAATTTTGAATTGCTACAACTTTTCATTGTCTTGGTCAATTTTCACAAATCAAATTGCAGTTTATAGAAGCATTTAACAAGCTCGCGGTAAAAAAAAAATCAAATGTAACAGACATTGCGAAGTACCCAAGATTAATAAAATAAAAACTAACACCATAAAACGAATGGCACGCATAGACTAATAATTGACGGCTGTACTCGCAACTAGTATCGGATTGTCGATGCCACAGTAAAGATCAAAGGACTGTACGCACGCGCTATGTTCGAGAGCGGAGATGTGCGTACTTTTGTTGAATTACCTTGAGTATATTGATATTGATTAGCGATTTTTTTTATCTATCTTTCAGTGATTAAGCCTAATCCCTACCGCTAGAATAAGACTAACTATATTATAGGCCTCCTATGTATTATTTCACTCTGTGTAGGCCCCATGAATTTATAATATTCCAGGGATCCTAATTTTTGGAAAGAAAAACACACAGGGACAACTTATGTTTTTCTTATATTGGTTGTACCATGCAACGAATTAGTTGGTACGGACTGTATTTTGCTATGCTGTTTGACTACAGACAGGCCACACATTTTGTCGAGGAAATTAATACAAAACATAGCTGAAGTTATGCATGACGTCAACATACGAAGCCACCGCACCCTCGGCTGAACCCGTTGTATTTAGCAACTACCCCCATCAAAAGAATCTTTAAGGACAAAATCATTAACCGTTAGAGGGCCTATAAGTTAGATAAGGACATAGCGACTGACAAATAACAAGTACCGATCGTGTCAATAATAGGTCTTAGTTGCGGAACATTATCAAAATTTTTGTGTAATTTATCTAGTGCATGGGCTCTATTAGGCATGGTTGATACTGGACGAATTTATTTGTACTCAGCTTCAGTTAGCTCATTTCTATTAAACAGTATCCGAAGGTAGGCTTGTAAGGAGTTAGCTTCGTGGTTAATGAACAGTTACATAGTTTCTTAAACTTAGTTGAATCAGAGAACAAGCTCGTCATAGATGTCATATAAAATCAGTTTTCTTCATGATTGCAACACCATTTAGTCCAGTCTACCGAATGGCCAAGAATTAATTGCAATAGTTAAATTTTAAGGCTATTACACTTTATGTGCATCCTAAACAACATATAACAAATCTAGAAAAGAAAAATATTTGGGGGAATCCTTCTAAATTTGCCATTTAAAAAAAATAATATCTAGGTGAAAGGTCATGACAATGTAGTTATTATATCTTGTTAACTACTAGTCCTAGAGAGTTGCTTTTGGTTTCAAATTGTTCAGAATGGGGATGTTCCTATTTGGTCTTATAGCAAATGTGGTCGGAAAATGACCGGAAGTGCCCTCATTGACTATTAACCCATATTAAAGACAAAGGTCATGACAATACAGTTATCATATCATGTCAACTACTAGTCCTAGAAAGTTGCTTTCGGTGCCAATTTGTTCAGAATGGGTATGTTTCTATTTGGTCTAATGGGAAATGTGGTCTGATGACCGGAATTGACCGGAAGTACCTTTATTGACCATTAACCCATATATTATATTGAAAGACAGTAAAATCACCTGCTAGTTAAGATATATGGCAAGTATATTCACAAATTTGATTATAAATGAATGTGATTTTGTTTTGTAGTATTACAATGAACATCACCTAGGCTAGCCTACACCCGGGCCTAGGCTATGTCTAACCGCTTACAAAAAATGCAGAAAAAGACCCAAAACAAATTAGAATGAAGTTAATAAAATAATAATAATAGTTTGATTTGTATAGCGCATCATGCGAAAAAGCCTCTATGCGCTTGGTGATTGAGCTCTTTGAGTTTGACATTTTTTAAAAAGTTTATGTTATTTGGCTAGCCTACACCCGGGCCTAGGCTATGTCTAACCGCTTACACAAAAATGCAGAAAAAGACCCAAAACAAATTAGAATGAAGTTAATAAAATAATAATAATAGTTTGATTTGTATAGCGCATCATGCGAAAAAATAAACTCTATGCGCTTGGTGATTGAGCTCTTTGAGTTTGACATTTTTTAAAAAGTTTATGTTATTTGATAAAACTAAAAAACCTACTCCTTAAACTAAGGCATGGTTGGCCGTTGGCTCCGAGGAGTTCATCCGCCCTTTGTTCAGCTGGTTTTTTTTTTCATGCTGCTGGGTGTCCATATACCCTCCCATCGGCGGCCGCTAAAGACCACCAGATGGGGTTGCCGGAATTAGTCGCCGACGACTCGACCGGATGCAGTTTATAACGTCGTACCCAGGACACTTTAATCTTATACTACACTTACATACGCTAAAATAAACTAACTGAAATAATTGGTTAAACTATTCCCAGAAATTCTTTGACGTTTAGGTCAGCGATCAGCAAATCAAGAAAACAGGAATTTCTTGAGCTTTGACTTGAATACTTACTCAAACTTGTAGCTTCTCTTATGCCAGTTGATAACTGGTTCCAAAGGTTAGGTGCAGAAACACTAAAGGTTCTATCACCATAGGATTTCAGACTAGAAGAGCCTCTGGTAAGTACATAACTAGTTGACGATCGCAATGACCGTATACATGACATCGAGCGAAGATTTAGCATGTCGCTTATGTACACAGGTGAAAGACCATGAAGAGCTTTGTATGTAATGAGATTTATCTTAAAAACTATCCTTTGTTTGACTGGAAGCCAGTGAAGTCGGTTCAGAATGGGAGTAATATGATGAAAACATGGACCTGAAATAAGTCTAGCAGACATATTTTGAGCACGCTGCAATTTTGAGATTAATTTATCAGGAAGGCCATATAGAATGCTGTTGCAATAGTCCAACCTAAAAGTGATGAATGCATGGACACTCTTAATTAGTGTTTGTTCGGTAAAAGGTGGCGAATGCGCCGGATATTTCGTCCCCGAAATGCTATAGATTTACAAATGCTGTTAACATGCTTCTCCATGTCCATATTGGAATCAAATAAAATCCCAAGATTCTTTACTGCATTAGATAGAGTAACGTCAAATCACCAACTGTAATTCTGTCAATATTCGGAATGATGCTTCTACGTTTAGAATGGATGTATAAGACCTGTGTCTTATCAACATTTAAACAGACATATTGTTTTCAAACCATGTGTTGACCTCTTTGATACAAGTCTGTAATGTTGTGACTGCATTGTCGCACGTTATCAACTAACTAGTGCATTAAAATTATTCATATACTTACTACTTACCTATACAAAATACGCCTTTTCCACGAATCAGTAGAAATCTTGAAGTGATGACAAACGACCTAAGTCAGTGGTGCGTGACCAAAAAAATAAGATAAGCTTTGAGGCTAAATTCTTGACATCATGTTATTTAAAAATTCATAACTCCATAACGGAGGGTCGTATCACATTAATTTCTCCTGGAAAATATTCTTAAAAGACTATTCTACATCACTGTGTGATTGAAAAAAAAATGAAAAATTTTTTCGACCACTGAAATGAAGATGGAAAAAGAAAATCCTATCTAAATAGTGTATTAGAATAGTCCTATTCAGTACAGAATTACATTTTTATAGGTGTTTTATTTTGTAAGTGGTTAGTTTTTGAGAAAGTACCAGACAAAAAGGTTGTTAAGCTTAGTATTTTTCGTATTTATTTACCATTTCATGTATTATTAAATTTAGCGAAAAAAAGTGATAACAATTTTTTTTGTCACAAAATCATTATAATATGTTATCATATACATCATTCGATAGATATTTTCAGTAGCTTTCTTATGACACCAAATATATTCAAATTGAATCTTCCATTGACGGACTATCTTTAAAATACAATTTTTGGGTAAAAACGTGTAAAATTTGCCATTTTTGGTCAAATTTGACTCCTTCGACTACTTATATTTTTCTAGATTTTTGATATGTTATTTCTCATTAAATTCTGAGTTGAAAACAATTATTTTCACTACTATTGCAATTTTTCCGGGTTGACATTATTTTTTGCATTGATTGGCGAGAAGAAACCTTACCAATTTCCTTATCACAGTAGTCCTAACATGATGCTTAAATACTAAGGCACGTAACCATGTAGTCGACTCGACGAGAGCGTCGTCAGAAACTGAAACACTGTTCTTTCTTACCTTAAGTTGGGAGTGCTTATCCTTTATTTCGTCCTTTAGTTTATTCCGTGCCGACTTCAGGTTCTGCCATCTAACAACTTCGGATATGCCTTGCTATCGCGATATTTAACGAGAAAATCCAGGTCAAGTAAACTGTATTTACATGTAACAATGAATTTCTGATGGTGTCTCAAGGTTTGCCTCTTGGCCCAGTTTTAGCTAATATTTTAATGACTGAACTAGAAGAGTCTATCGTTCCTAAACTTATTGAATGAGGTACTATAAAGTTTTATTGACGACACACTAGTACTAGCTAAGCCTAAAGATTTCCTTCAAATTCTACATCACTTTAATGCTTTTCATAGACAGATAAATTTTACATTCAAATCATTTGACAACAGTGACATAGTACATTTTCTAGATTTACAATTTGACAACAGTGTAAGAAGCATTAGTATATATCGTAAAATACACATACAGGTCAATTATGTCAATTATAATAGCTTCTGCTCCATGAAATCATAAGATCTCATGGATTCGTAGTTTAGTTTCTAGAGCCCACAAATTGTGTACTCCTAATAAACTTCAAGCAGAGCTTTGTAACATTAGAAAGTTTATGTCTTGGAATGGGTACCCTCTGAAAGTTGTTAACAATGTAGGCCTACTTAAGAAATTAAATGAACCTTAATGTATACCTAGGCCTACTGATGATAGCTTGATTAAGATTTGGGTTAGGTTGCCTTATCTAGGAATACCAAGTGAATTCATTTTACGTAGATGTTTAAATAAATTGAAGAAAAAGGTAAAATTCATAACTTTATGGCAGTATAAAAATGATTCTCGTTTTATATCTACTAAAGATCAAACCCCTAAGGAGTATAGAAGTTTTGTTGTCTATCATTTTAAATGTCCAGGTTGTAATAGTGATTAAATTGGTAAGACAGATAGATGCTTACTAACTAGACTTAAAGAACATTCTTCACGATCTGATAGTGTTATATTTGATTATGTAAACAACTTTGAGGCATTCCAATATGTTTTAGACTTAACAAGTATACTTGAAAATGATGATGTGGTCTGTAATGTAAGTAATAATTAAGTTTAATATTTTCTATTATTAACATTATTGACAGATCCCGAAATTGGTCTATACTATTGTTTAAAGAAGCGTTCGCTATACGTAGACTACACCCATTGCTTAACAATGGGCTCAGAGCTTTATAGGCTAGCTTTCTTTGTTTCTGTAGGTAGCTTTGATCAGTAGAGTAAGAATGCTTTGATCTTTAGTTTAAATCACTGTTATGTCACCTACCTGAGGTAATGTTTTAATTAGTCAAACACTTTTGGTACTTGTGCGTATAAGCTTGCAAATATAGATAATTTTTCATTACTGGTTATGACATAATTAATGTCGAACTACCGTATTGAATCCCAAAACGATGGCGTGCATTTCAATACTTGGAGTTTGTATTATACTTTCTTATATAGTATTTCTATACAGTAGTTCTAGTATAACAACGATTATGTCCTATCCAGCTAACATTATTATGTTATAATAACGTATATTTGTAGAACATAATGACGTATTTATAACGTAAAATATTATGTTCAAATATTACATTTATGGAATGTTATTAATAAACTATTTTAAAACGTTATAACGTTATAATCCTACTAGGGGCGATATCCTCACCCACAGTTAACGCAGCACTTCCCTGGACCTTCATAATACTAATGGCCCAAAGAAAAAGCTAGGCAGTTCGCATGGTGATGAAACATTTACTGATGAGGAACGAACGTCCGGCCGCCGAAACATAAGACGCTGATGGTCAGATTTCATATTCAACAGCCAGAGACGTCGTATCCAAAAACACTCTAGGCCTATCCGTGGTTACGAAAGACCACCCAACTTCACCATGTGTGGGAGGTTTGCATGAAAACACAACGGAGAAAAACATTCAAGAAAATCTGAGAGATTTAAGAGTAAAGGACGTCATGGATAATTTCCATAATAATATTATTATATCTTTGAAAAAATTACCAAAATCAGACATTTTGGCTTGAAAGAATGCGTATCAGAGACTTTATTCCTTCTACCCAGAGTTACCACTAATAGTCATCGTTTCCAACCATTTTAGACACTATTTAAACACTATTTTAATATTAATACTTTGTTTTGTTTGATTGTGAATTGGATATTAAAACAAATAACATTTTGTCTTTTAATTGTTTTGGACTGCCTTAGTGAATATTGTAATAAATGTGATATTGTATTCCTCTTCGAACACTGGTTCCGGGTTAATTAATTTTTTTGGTATTAACGAATATTTTAATGCAAATGGATATCAGTCTTTCTTAAAATCTCCTCTTGCTGATGTACCTAGTTGACACTGTTAAAATATATCTTATGCCCAGAAAACGACAGATAAATTTTGCAACGATCTGATTGGTTTAATTAATGATTCTGCTACATCCGAATAATAGTTCAAAAAATAATCGTCAAAAAGTTCACTGGTGGAATAATATTTGCAGTGTTGCAAGGAATCGTCAGAGGTTTTGGTATAACATCTGGAGTCAGTCCAACAGGGATAAGTCGGGTCAAGTCAGTGATGGTGCCATGATCTGCCCGACAGGTGGGCAAAAGGCCCGACAGATGGGGGTGGTGAGGGGCTAGGCGAGCGAAGCGAGCCTCACTTGCCTGGGGAAGACGCGTAGGGCCACTGGGGGGCCCATTGGGCGAAGCCCTCTGGAAGCTACGGATATTTGACAAATTTTGGTAATTTTTATTAGTTATTTAATAATAATATTAATAATAATAGTGTAGTTTTATATAGCGCACATATCCATCTAATGTAAAATGCTCAGGGCGCTTGATATGTGGATAGGCATCAAGCTACCGTAATGACCTTATGTATGTTTTCAACGAGAAACAAAGAGTATGCAATGTAACCAACTAACTTATTTTCAAATCCGTTTTACATTTTATATTATTTTTAAAAAAACCACCGTATTATATTAAAATAATATCCTCCCATCATTGCGAAATCCAGGTTTTTCATAATCCATATGATTGTGAATTAAACAAAATTACGAATAAGAATAATGTTTTACTGTAAATTGTAATGCCACCAATTTGTGACAATATTATACTACGATGAATTAGGAAAACACAATGCCACCGGGAACGTCACAGTAAAAGCTTTTAATTCAAAGTGAAGTTATCAATTTTGGAAATTTTTCCTGAAATCTGTAAACCACGAGGTTGCTTCCCGATCAAGTTGTATTTCAAGCATCATGAGGATATCCAAACGAGCATTTGTCATAGTAGAACGTAAACCATTTTTAATTAGTCCCACTGAACAGGAGCGGATCCAGAATTTTTCAAACTGGGGAAGAGGCATTTGTATTTTTTTTTGTTTAAATACATAACATTAATATGCACTGAAATTTAAAAAAAAATAGTGTCAAAACGCTGTTTTGACACTTGACATTGTTCTGCTGACTTACGTTCCAATAGTTTGAACGTAATTAATTTATTGTGAAGAAGAATATATGTTGTTTCATGGGCTTAATTCAATGTGAAAAGTATATACGGTAGTCGGATTATTAACGGCAAGTGAATTATTATATCATTATTATCATTATTAATATTATTATTATTATTATTATTATTATTATTGTTATTATTATTATTATTATTTTTATTATTATTATAATTATTATTATTATTATTATTATTCTTGTTGTTGTTGTTGTTTTTGTTATTATTGTGATGAAAAGTTAACACAAACGGTACACAAATAATTTTTTTTTTTAATTCCCCGATGGAATTTATTCGTCTTACCCGACGGAGGAGCAAGCTTCCCCGACGAGGGGGCTATAACCCTTAGCTCCCCCCCCCCCTCTGGCGCCACCACTGTGTCAAGTATTCCAATGCTACAAGTTGGCCCAAAGTATAGCGTCTTACGTGTAGACTTGCAGTTAATGTTGTTGCATCCAGAAAATACAAACCATTGAACGGACTTTACTGTCAAAATAACCCTAGTATTATTTTTATTAATTCTGGAAAGCAGTTAATATTTGTAAAAGAAAGACGCTAAATGCCAGTTACAACCTTGATTTTATTTCAATCGATGAACTTACAAAGTACTGTGAATCCGAATTTAATGTTAACAAATGTAAAAGTGATAAGATCAAATACGCATCCGCCGTTGTATCAAACAATGTAAAATGCTATCTAATAAACTCTACGACTTTCCATTTTTATCAGAGATTTGGTAATTAAGTATATCAAAACAATGAACGCCAACTGTCAGCCACTTGAGACATAAAACTAATCTCCACGATAGGCCTATGCTTTCGAAATTTTTAATTTCTGCCTAAATTTCTACGATAATTTAATTGTAACGATTCTTTAAAAAAAAATCAAATGTGGACCCTTCTCTACCAAATAGTTACCGTCCTATTATCGTCTCAAACGTTCTAAGTATGTTGAAATTGTTTTGTTTTTTTGGAATCGAGTGCTAATGTTGAGTTTGACTTTGACTGCCACAATTTGGATTCATTAACGGTAGACTACAGCAATGGCGAAGCCACGACTGTAAATGACGATATATATTATAGTAAGCAAAGGTCTCTTGTATTTACTTGCTCCCTAGATGCCGAGGGTGCCTTTGACGCAATTCCTTGTGACATCATTTCTTGAAAAACTTAACATTAATGTCTCTAATGAGTGGTGTTGATTTTTACATTCGTGGTATAATAAGATCACTGTCTGTGTTAAACGTTAATAATAAAATTGGTAGAAATTTTGCTATTCGTAAAGGTACAAGGCAAGTGTATCTGGCCATTTCTAAAATGTGGATTCCGCGGATTCTGCGGATTCAGGTTAAATCCGTCTGAACGTCAAAGCGAGCAGTTGTCAGTCGACGATGAAGGACACGACGATGAATGACAGTATAACAACATGCTTTAGTATATTTTGGCCTAAATTTAAATTTTAAAACCTGATGTACCTACCCGTTGCATCAGGTTTTGAGGAGTGCATTATCTCTCTTGGCCGTTCATTTTCAACTTGTTCTACAGGGACATGGTATCTAATTTAAGGGCAATGGAATGCGGTATCGTTAATACCAATTCGTTATTTAATGTATTTTGCTATGCGGGAGACTTGCTTTTCGTCAGCTTTTGACGTTAAAAATACATTGTAATAATGGAATAATTTGGTGTTAGGAATTTTTTTATATAGCGTTATGAAAGATTTTGTAGAACCATATTTACGCATATATAACTTAGGCTATATATAACGTTCAAATATTACATTTATCTAACGTTAGTTATAAAGGTTAAATGTTTAAAACGTTATAAAAACGTAAAACGGTTAGTTGCTATGAATGTCTTTATATAACGTTCTATGAACGTATATTTGTAGAACCATTATTACGTAACTTTAAGTATAACGTTTAATTATTGCGTTTATGTAACGTTATTGTTATAATAACGTTAGCATCATAGTTTGATGTTAGTGATGTTTTTATATAACGTTATAAGAACGTATTTTCTTACAACCACATTTACGTATTTAATGCATATAACGTTCAAATATTAATAATGGTTGCATTATAACGTTTAAAAACGTCATAATAACCTCACACAGGTAATAGGAACTTCTTTATATAATGTTCTACAAACGTATATTTGTAGAACCATAATTAACTTTATATAGGCCTACTAACGTTCAAATAATACGTTTATGCAACGTTATTAACAAATGTTGTACTAAATTAACATAGTTTGGTATTAAGAATGTATTTATTTAATGTTATAAAAACGTTCCTTTATAAAACCATATTGACGAATTTTTATAACTTAATATATAACGTTTAAAGATCAAATTTGTGTGACGTTAATAATTAACCTTGCAATTTAACGTTTAAAAAATGTTATAAAATCGTAAAGAGTTCATTGCTATGAGCGTTTTTTATATAACGTTGTATGCATAGAGGGTTCCGGCCCGTTGCCACCCGGGGCCCGTTGCCACCAGGCCTTTTGCCACCCGGCCTTTTGCCACCCGGCCTTTTGCCACCCGGTCTTTTGCCACCCGGCCCGTTGCCACCCGGTCTCTTGCCACCCTAGGCCTGTTGACACCCGGCCTTTAGCCACTCGGCCTTTTGCCACCCGGCAAATTGCCACCTGGCCTTTTGCCACCCGGCCCGTTGCCACCCGGCCTTTTGCCACCCTAGGCCCATTGCCACCCGGCCTTTTGCCACCTTCGGGAAATTCGAATATTTATATTATTTTGGTGGATTTTTTTACACAGATTTGTACTAGTAGGCCTACTGTAGAAACATTTTCCCAGTTTCATATTTAATTATTAGTTTACGGTATTTTATTTCAAACAATCGTCCATAAGCTGTCTTACCACCAGGAGAAAATTGCAGAAATAAACATTGTTATAAATCTGCATAAAGAGATTAAAAACAACTGTACACTATGATAATAATAGTTATTTATATAGTATAACCACAAGCCTATAGGCCTATTATGTGTTTATAATGAACTTTGTGGAATTTATTTGGCATTTCTCTCTTTATGCGGACACTTTATTACAAGCATATATATTTTCTCATGATAAATAACTTTGGATAAAGCTCTTCTCGTTAGCGGTAAACCAATATTGCGCTCAGTAACATTAACTATCTGAGCAAACTAATCCTCCTGATTGTTTATACCGTGACTAGGGCTATTGTTTAGATTATAGGGTATTTAAACCCAATTTGTGTGGCCTTCAATTCGCCAGCTGCACATTTCCCCCACCCATGTTTTTCTATTGGTATGATCATACATTTGGCTTAATATCTTAAAAACAATAAATTGTGGGAGGTCTATGCCCACTTCGTAATAGCGGTAGCAGCATTAATATATTCAACAATAATAATAGCTTATCATCGCTATTTCCATCATTGTCACTATATTAATGTTCATTATTATTTCCACAATCAATTAAATCATATAAAAAAAATCTGTTCAATTTATAGCACTACAAGAATTTTAATTCATGCTTATACACATCTAGATGTGTATAAGAGACAGGTATATACGGTAGTCGGATTATTAACGGCAAGTGAATTATTATATCATTATTATCATTATTAATATTATTATTATTATTATTATTATTATTATTGTTATTATTATTATTATTATTTTTATTATTATTATAATTATTATTATTATTATTATTATTCTTGTTGTTGTTGTTGTTGTTGTTGTTGTCACCTTTATTATCAATATTATTATCCTATTATTACTAAGTAGGCCTATTATTATAAGTATCATTATTATTATTATTATTATTATTATTATTATTATTATTATTATTACTAATTAGTATTACTATTATCATAAAAATAAACATTATATTTAATTTATTATTGCTGTTATTATTGCTATTATCACCTTCAATATCGTTATTATCACTAATTAGTATTATCAAAATAGATATTTAAATATCATTATTAATTATTACTATTGAGTATTGTTAAAATAAATATTACTATTAATATTGTTGTTGTTATCACCTTGA